>NW_024580666.1:5429936-5446687 GCF_017639235.1 Corvus kubaryi | reverse complement strand
CAGGGGCCGGGCTGGTCCCCGCCGGGAACCCGCCTGTGCCGCGCCCGCGGGTGCGTGGAGCGGGCGTGCGCCTCCGCGGCCACGGGCACGGCCGCCGCGAGAGCCGGCGTGGGGAGGCACCGAACGCGTCCCGAGCAGTCACAGCCCCGCGCACACCTCCCCGCCGCCCTGCGGGGATAGCGGCCGTGTGAAAAGTGCGTGGAGGAATGAATCAGAATTGCCCAGTGGAATAAGTAACCAGAGCTCTCTTAAATCAGAGCTGGAAATGCTGTGGGCAAGTGCCCTCTGTGCCCCATTCGCAAAGGACTAACGTTGTTCCTTGGCAGTCACACACCCCTGTGTACTCTGCAGCCCTGTTTTCAGCCAATTACTTCTATAATTATTTCTCAGTGTCGACAGAATTGCAGCAGAATTGCATACTGTTTAACAGGACGGTGCAGTTGCTGCTAGATTATTAGCAGTGACATCTTGCTGCTTGCTTAAAAAGAAAGCATTTTCCCATCTTGGAAAAGATTCTAAAAAGATCGCGTTGAAATAGCTGTGTGACCTACCATGTTCAATGCTCGACTGATACATTTTCCTGGGCCAGCAGACCCAGACAGCCCAGAAATAGATAAGATATTGCTTTCTCGTTTTGTTTCCTTTTGTATATTTCAAATATTTACAGACCTACTGCGAGAGCTTTGGTGGTTCGGACGGTCAGGACGGATGGAGACGAGAGATCTCTGAAGTCAGATGTTGGAACATGCGGTTTATTGCAAAGGGCGTGGGTACAGGGGCACTGCTTAGAGCTGCCAGCTGCAGCTCTGAGCAGGCCCAGGAGAGCAAAAGAGTAAGCGGGTAAGTAAAGAGAGAGAGAGAGAGCGAGAGGAATGAGAGTGAAGAAGTGAGAGAGAGTGTAGTAAGAGTGTGAGTAAGAGTGTCTGAAGTCCTGGTTACAATACAATAAATCATCTTCTGTACTGAATATTCTAATTGTCACTAACCAATCTAATACAAGATACAAATCCTATAGCATTTACATACAGCCTATAAGAGTTCTTATATTACCATAGAGTGTTACATCTTAACTTCTAAAAACTACTCTTTGGACCCCTTCTGCTGAGCTAGTAGGGTCTGCTCTGACCCTTGGACCTGCCTGCAAGCAGAGGGTATTGTTCAATCAAGAGGGGATTACCTTCAGTCGGCTGTACCATTGTTTTCCAGTTGTTCAGTAACTAAGACTTGGTAATTCAAAGGTGGCTTTCATTTCGATGTCACTTATAGTTTTCATATTCCCAAAATCTTTTGTCAGGCAATCATATTTATAAGGCTTTCCTGTTTCATCTTCCCCAACAACCTACTATCTGGATATCTTAAAATTCGATTATTTAGAACTAAGAAAATAATTTTGGCAGTCTTTTTTTTACCTTTTTAAAAATTTTTTTTTTAAATTTTTCTGTGTAGCCAGGGACACTTTAGCGGAGATGCCAAACCTGCAGAGGTATTCGTAGGGAGCCAGGTGTTCCCATACCGTGTGAAACACAAAGCGCCAAGAGTGGTAGTTGCAAACATGTTATCATACCTGTCATCTGCTTCTGTTTCATATATGGTTACAGATAAACTGGAATTTAGGGAAGAAATGCCCAGCAGATCTGTGCCAGGTGGCACAAGATTTGTTCCAAACCACATATTTAAATTTCCCTCCTCTCCGCTGTGTTTCCCTCTTCTGCACAATGAGATGTCTGTTGGGACTGAATAACTAGAATTGTGTGTGTTGCATTATCCTGTTTTCTGGTATCTCCATAGTTTGGAAATCTGGTACACTTCTTGTCTCTTTCCCTGGTCCTGGATGAGCGCCCACCCCTGTCCCTGGTCTGCTGTCCTTTGAGATGCTAGGTCTGCTTGCCAGACCCTCTGCTAGGCTTGCTCAGCTCTCTGGTTCAGCAGAAGACTGATCACCTTGATGGGTTGGTTACTGCGTTAACTATGATGGTTCCTGGGGAGGCTTTTCAGATCTTTAGATTTAGTGCAAAGTTAAGTAGCAGGAAAGTGGAACCAGCGAAGTGCAGTAGCCAGAGAAAAGCAAACACACATGGTTTATGCAGTTGTCTGTAGTATATATAACTGGGTATTTTAAGAGTGTATTTTATCTTACTTCAAATAATTGAAAATGCTGTGTTTTAACACCCAAATTTAGAAGAATTTTTGGAATAGATCTTAAAATTTCTTAAAATGTTATTATCTTCCTGTCTTTCAGGCTGAAGGTGGCCAATTCTGAGGATTAATTTAATAATTATTTGCTCAGAAAACTTCCTGCATTGTTCATGGTAAGGCTTATATTTGATAGTTCAAATTTAGTTTGTTGTGCTGACACGTTTACAGTATTTCTTACACTTTTTTTAGTGTTAACATTTCCTTTAGCTATAATAGTGACTTAAGAGTTCGATCATACATTTACTGAGAATTGCAGTTTCACAGAGAAACTTTTCTATTTTGTATAACTGAATCAATAAAGATTTGAATAATTGTAAAGTGTATAACCTAGGGAAAGACCTTTATGCATTCGCAATTTTAAAATCAGCTTGACAGTAATGCTTTTAGAGTCTAAAAGGCTTTTTATGGTCATTTTATGCAAAAAAAAATTGTTTGTTTGTTTTAATTATGTAAATGACTTAATCTGTTGGGATTTTGTGATTTAGACTGCTTTATAATACAGAACTTTTCCGTTAATTTACAGGAGTTTTTCATCAGTATGTCTGAAACCATTAAATATAATGACGACGATCACAAAACTGTGTTCCTGAAAACATTGAATGAACAACGTTTGGAAGGAGAATTTTGTGACATCGCTATTGTGGTTGAAGATGTTAAGTTCAGAGCCCATAGGTGCGTGCTTGCTGCCTGCAGTACCTACTTCAAAAAACTTTTCAAAAAACTTGAAGTTGATAGTTCATCAGTAATAGAAATAGATTTTCTTCGTTCTGATATTTTTGAGGAAGTTCTCAATTACATGTATACTGCAAAGATTTCTGTTAAAAAAGAGGATGTCAACCTGATGATGTCTTCAGGCCAGATCCTCGGTATTCGGTTTCTTGATAAACTCTGCTCTCAAAAACGTGATGTATCTAGTCCTGAAGAAAACACACAGTCCAAGAGCAAGTACTGTCTAAAAATGAACCGTTCTGTGGGGGAACCCAGTGACACCCAAGATGATGAGGTGGAAGAGATTGGAGATCATGATGACAGTCCATCAGATGTGACAGTGGAAGGCACTCCCCCAAGTCAGGAAGATGGTAAGTCGCCGACCACTACCCTGAGAGTGCAAGAGGCAATTCTGAAAGAGTTGGGAAGTGAAGAAGTTCGAAAAGTAAACTGCTATGGCCAAGAAGTAGAGCCTATGGAAACAACGGAATCTAAAGACTTAGGATCTCAGACTCCTCAGGCACTCACATTTAATGATGGCATAAGTGAAGTGAAAGATGAACAGACACCAGGCTGGACCACAGCAGCTGGGGATATGAAGTTTGAGTACTTGCTTTATGGTCACAGGGAACACATTGTATGTCAGGCTTGTGGCAAGACCTTTTCTGATGAAGCGCGTTTGAGAAAACATGAAAAACTACACACTGCAGACAGACCATTTGTTTGTGAAATGTGTACAAAGGGCTTTACCACGCAAGCTCATTTGAAAGAACACTTGAAAATACACACAGGTTACAAGCCTTACAGTTGTGAGGTGTGTGGGAAGTCTTTTATTCGTGCACCAGATCTAAAAAAGCATGAAAGAGTTCACAGTAATGAGAGGCCATTTGCATGCCACATGTGTGATAAAGCTTTCAAGCACAAGTCCCACCTCAAAGACCATGAAAGAAGGCACCGAGGAGAGAAACCTTTTGTCTGCAGTTCCTGCACTAAAGCATTTGCTAAGGCATCTGACCTAAAAAGGCATGAGAACAATATGCACAGTGAAAGAAAGCAAGTTACAGCAGCCAATTCCATCCAGAGTGAAACAGAACAGTTGCAGGCAGCAGCCATGGCTGCTGAAGCAGAGCAGCAATTAGAAACTATAGCCTGTAGTTAAAAACTAAAGCAGGAACTTTATCAGAAATAATATAAGAAATGAAATGGAACAAAATCTATTGTTGGTATACATTTAGACTGAGAATCTTTTCAAGAAAGCGTATTTTTAGAGGATTTGAATGTTACATAGGAATATATAGCATTGCTTGGTTAGGTATTTTAAAACATTTCAGAGATGGGTATTCTTAGAATGTGAAACAGTTTTGTTGTCATTAGCAGTATAATGCACTAATAACTGCTTTAATTCGAGAATGTGATCAAGTTCTCTACAAAACAGGGATCATCACTGGCTGATATTTTGCTTCATCCAGTATGGAATACTGAATACAATGTAAAAATTGCAATCAGCGAGAATCAGTGAGTTATGTTTGAAAACGCTGAGATCTCAAAAATCACAAACATGGAAAGAAAGGATTTGGTTTTCATAATTCTGAGGTGTTCTACCTGCAATTTTTTGAGAAGCAGACATTGATTTCCTAAGCTTTTTAATTCCTCCTTTTTTCACCTAATGTAGGTTGGTACAACAGAGTGTAAAGGAGGATGGTGATCAAAATGAAATTGCTTCTTATTCCATTACCTCAGATATCCTCTTATTTTTATAAAGGTGGCAAGTTTTAACTAAATACTTATGTTCTTGAAAAAACTGCATTATTCACAGTGATTCTGGTTGGCAAAGTAGAAGTGTCATGGCATTCACCAATCCGTTCTGTGGGCAAAAAAGTCTGCCTCATTTGTTTTTTTGTTCACTTTTATTCAGGGCCCCAGAGATGGGACCGGGCCACAAAGGAAAAAGGGTGCAGCATGGAGGAGACGTGCTCCTTACTCAAACCCAGTAGAAATCAGTAAAACCTAATACAGCCTGAGACTGTTTTTTTATTATGCAGCTTTCAGGTCACCTAACCTAGCACAATGAAGGCAGAGGAGTAGCTGCATCAGCAGGTGACCAGGTGTCACTGCCAGACTCCCAAAGCTGCAGCCACGGGTGTCACATACCTGCGTGCAGGGCTCAGCTGGGGTTTGTGTCATGGTCATACCAGCTCATAGGCCCTGTTCAGGTTTAAAAGCTTCCACCTTCTGACACACCACCTCTTGTAAAGAGGCAGACTTCAGTGAGTGACTTCTGTCATAATCGATCCTGAGTGAGTGTTCACTATTAGTCAGTTGCTTAGTGTATTTTTTTTAAGATCAGCTGGGGTACATGCTGATAACTTAATAGTTAACTCACAGAGTCAACAAAATAAGTGGTCTTTGGATTGCAGTCTGCCACAAGTAGTCATCAAGAGAAGACACAATAATAGTGGCAATGTAACCCAAAGCTATATTGAGCCTTTATTTTGAATTTGTAAATACTACAACTGTTGCGAAAACTTCATTTGAAGTTGTAATGGGCAAAAAACCACACTCTTGGGCACATGGTTGGTAACATTGGTCACTTGCGATACCTATAGCATATCAAAGTGTTAGACCAGTTTCTGGTAAGTTACTGTGTGGTATATCACATCTTGCTTTTCTAAATAGGAATTTAAAATAGTGTTTTTGGAACTGTTACATGGAACTTCGATTATTGAGGGGTTTTTATTTGGTTGAGGTTTTTTTACAGCTTCATTTTATTCATGTATTCATCAGGTTAAGCAGTTATCTTAAAATGCCAGTAATTGTTCGAACGCTGGTCTGTAAATAAAACATGACCTTAATATTTTAGAAAATGTAAACTTTGGACCTTTACCAATATATTTTTTTAAAATGTTGCTTCATTTTACATTCAGTAATATTAGTTTGTAAACAAACTATACATTTTGTACCTGTGTAACATCAGAGGATGTGTATTCATTGCATTTTATTGGTTCTCTTGAGGAACATGAAAAATGACCATTGTTAAAATGTTTTACTGTATATGATCATAGATATAAAGATAGTAGGTCCAAAATAGGATCTACTGGGTTTTTTTTTCTAAATATATTAGTCTTGCTATGTTTTCTTATCTGAAATTGTGTGCACTTCTTCCTAGGTAAATTGGGGTTGGTAAGACTGTACAAAACAGATCTGTTGTGAAAAGGGTTTAGAAGTGTAAAACGTGAAGAAAGTAAATTTTCTCAAGGTCTGCTATGAAGAGTGCAAGAAGCCACGAGCTTAAATTAGAGCAGTAAACAATTATGTTAGGAAAAAAAAAACCAAACGTTTAAAGGACTTAATAATGAATTACTAAAACAGAATGCCTGGGGAGGTACTGCAATCTCCACTAGTGGTGACATTCAAGAATGGGTTAGACAAACATCTATTAGGAGTGGTTTAAATATGGTTAATTCTGCTTTGAAGTTGAGGGATAAGCTAAATAACCTCTCAAGAAGAGCCTCATTGGGATTTTTTTTTTTTTTTGAAAGTAATAAATTAAGGTGGAGCTCACTGGGACCATGGACGCTTGAGTGGAAAGACAGAACTCAGGTATTACAGTTAAAGAAAATTGTCCCTGACTTTTTAGCACAAGTAGTCAGGCTGTGAATCTGAAATTGTTATAGAAAGGCAGGCTTGCATTAGAAGACTCACAGCTGAAAGGGTGATAACGTTCTGTGTTACATCAGAGTAAACTCTGCTATTGTTACATCTTATAGCTGTAAAATTTACAAGTGCAGAGGCATGGAGGTGTCCTTAACTGTATACATGTTCTTGTTAATGTGTTCTAAACAAATCTGTGTATTCTGAAGGAATGTTAGCCTGTATATTGTGGGGGTGTGTCTGTGAAGTTCAGGTAAATCTGTCTGCATCTTACGACACTACTGCTCCCATCTCTCTCCTGTCTGTGCCAAAAGACACCATGTACAAAAGCAGGTGTGAGTCAGCTCCAAGCCAATGAGATTTTCCAGGATGATAAACTGTAAGCTGTGAGCTCTGTTGATTGAGGAACGGGGAAGTTTTTAGTTTTGCTTTGACAAGGATGGTGACTTCTTTTAGAGTTTGAGACAGTGGGTGAGATTCTGTCCAATTAATGGAAATTTTGCTGTTGGCTCTATTGGGGCCAGACTAATCTAACATTCCTTAGCAGGTTTTTTTGTTTGGATTTTTTTAAGAGAAAAAGGAGCAAAAATAACACATATTAAACTGTGCTTAATTTCTCATCCTAATTGTGTTAGCCATGGGTATGCTGCTGATTATTTGGCACAACTCAGTTTGGAAGCTAAAAGTTCGGCAAAGAATACCTTTCAGCCATTCTCCACTCCCCAACCCTTCTTTTACACACTATTCTTACCAATATTTAAAAAAATATTAGAAAATTAAGCAACTCACAATTGAGTCAGTACTTGTGGTTTTATTTTTCTGCTTTGATTTTTTAGAAAAGTTTAGACCTGGTGATTAGAGTTTTAAAGGTTGTTTTGTGAAAAGGAATTCCTCATGCTTGCTTCAGTAGCAAAAGCTGGAGGTCAGCTTCTATTTGTTCCTGTAAGCTACAGAATACTAAATACTCCTCAAAATCTTGCCGTTTAGGTAGCCAAACTGGAGTTCTTTTGAAGATCTGGCCTCAGCTTTCTAATACAGAGATTACTTTTATAATCCCATTAAGTAAGGATACTTTAATAGAGTTGTGTGAAATACAGAATAAAATATCAGATAGTATCAGAAAGTCTACCCTAAGGCTGGAGTATATTTTTAGGGGCATATTATCTTTTATTAAGACAGACATTTCTAGTGTTATAGAGGAGACAAAGCATTTATAAAAGAGACTACTATAAAAGAGACTACATCTACTTCTTGGAACAGATGCCTTTTCTGAATGTAAACATTTACAGATAGGTACAGAACAGGATAATTCTGCCTGGAAGGTACAGACAGATCTAAGGAATTGTCATCTTTTTCAGTTAGTCCTTAGATCACAGTAGTGTGCCCAGTCAGCCAGAAATGTGCACATTTCATTAAAAATTCCATTACAGCAGTTGGTCTGTCATTTGTCTTCATATAGATCTAAAACGATTATAGTAACATTCTTACTCATTTCAGAACAGATGGAGGATTTCCATTAATAGATTTGTTAAATATGTGTCATAAGAGTTGAGACACCTATTCTCAGGAAGTATTTTTAAATGTAGTGAAAGAAATCTGAAATAACAGAATAGCTAAAAATAGTGATTTATGCAGTATTGATATGTTCTGCAGTGTTTTTCTCTCCACTATCCTTCCATATTATTTTTATCTACATGCCCTGCTCATTTAGATATTTACAGAACTCTGAAATTTGGTGAACTTCAGTGGTTCCAATATGAACAGCAATGCAACTCTTTAAAACAGAAACATTTTTGAATCTGGTTAATACATATTTTTGAATTTACTGGTATTTTTACTATTCAGTAGCTAAGCATCTAATTTTTTATAGGTAAACCTGAAAAACTTGTGGACCATATGAATAAAGATGTACTACATCTGACTTGTTTGGTATATGGGTATCAAAAACCATGGCCAAAGCAGAACTTCTGGATACCTGTATCTCAGATTCCTTCCATGATTTTTTTTTTTTTTTGTGAGTCTATAGTTTGAGAGCACGAGTTTGTAAAATGAGTGGTACTAACAAGAAATTCCAATTCTTACTTAATCGAAATTCAAAATGTATTTTCTTTTTGATAATACTGAGCCATTTTAAAGTATAAAAGACAGTAACAACGTGCTATATATTAGGCAATGAATAGATTTAAAGTTGTATTTTCATTCAGAAGTAGAATAAATTAATAGATATGGTGCATTGAATATAGATCATCTTTATGAAATCATTAAAACATGAGAGCTCTTTTTGGCTTTTTCCACCAAAGCATGGACGTTTTTCTTACGTTTAGAAAAATGTGTTTTCTGATGTAAACCCATTCTGTTAAAAACAATCACCAAAACCACCCAAACCTTACAGTGCTTACACTTGCAGTTTTCTGACCTCCTCCCAATGGCCTATTTATACATTTAAGTAATCTGTATATGCAAGCAACTTAGAGTATTTTTGTCTGTTAAAATATTCTAAAGACCCAAGCTTCCCTGCATCTAAGTTTTCATTCTTCACTAATAAAAATCCTTTTTCTTTCAGGGCAGAGGGTACCACAAGCAATGCTTACAGGAACAAAGCACTGTAGTGGCATTGCAAATTGCTCAGACATGAGAATGGAGTATAGTGGAGCTCCACTAACTCCACTGGTGGAGCTTCCACTAGGGTCAGTGGAAGAGCAGCCTCAATATAGAGCAGCTTAAGGCATTGTGGAGCTGCCTCCTGAGACAGCAGCTTTGCGCTGTGACTGCCATAGTGAAATGGCAAATTGTTGCTAAAAGAGGCAATCTCATTTTCTCCTTTCCTTTCTTGCTGTTACCTTTTGCACCTGTTTCCTCCATCTTGTTTGCCTCAGATTTAGTGGGTTTTTGTGGCTTTAGAATAAGCCAGTGCAGTGATCTTACGTAAGAAAGCAATTCAGCGCTTAAGTGAGTTGGTTTTAAATTGACCTAACTTGTCAAACCAATTCATTAAGTTTGATCCAAAGTAAGTGGCAAGAGCACATTGCTGGAGTTAGGAGAAGGAATGGAGCAGGACTTGCCCAACGTTGGCGCTGCATTAAATACAAGGGGATGAAGCACAGCACAGGTTGCACAGTGTTTGTGAGAAGCAGCCAGGCAACAGAAGGGATCAGACATCATCAGACATCATTTTTGCAACATCCACTGCTGGTAGACTTGTGGGATTGTGAAGAGAGTGATCTGTGTGTGTCATTTCTGCTTTTTCAGGAGAATGGAAATCTGATGGTTGAAGTGGTGGGGGCTTTCTTTTCCTCTTTTTTTTATTGTTTAAATTAATCTGATCCTGTTTGCCTCTTATCCAACAGTTCTACACAGCCTTGAATGGTGGCAAATTGCTCAAGTTAAGGAGAAAAGAGTTCTTAATAAAAGACAATAGGTGTTTAATTCATTGAAGGACAAAACTGGAATCCTAAAGGGATAAAAAAAAATTTTTTTCAACAAGTTAATTTTTACAAGTATTAGAAGTAAACAATATTCACTTCATAGTTATTTGCATCTATTTTAGATCTGTTTTAGATCTGTTTTAGATTGTTTTCTGGGTGAAAAAAGAATCACTCTTCTTAGTCAATGCAAATAATTTAACTCCAAAGTTTAGGGATAGATTCTGTATTTCATTAGGTGATGTCAGCTAGACTGGTTTTATCATAATTTATTTTTCTGCCTTTTAAGTTTAGGGTTCTGTGGAAAACCTAAAGTTTTCAAATGAGTGATTTTGACTTATTTCCATGTATAAATATGAATCCCTATAAAGGCCTGAATATAAAAATTGTAGGTTTTCTTACATTTCCACTTGATACTTGACATTAATGAGTTTTAAATGTAATTCTTGAGTTGTGTAGCTGAGGCTTCAGAAGGCATTCCTTGTTAAGAGTTGCCTTCTTTCAGTGTAAAGTTGTTCCCTAGAAATGAGGTTTGTTCTCTGATATTTCTCATGGTTTTCTATGTTTTTAACAAGAATTTTTTTTCCCATTTGAAGTGACAGCATTTGAATGTTTTCTTTTTACATGGTGTGTGTTTTTATATTACAGCTGTTACTGATTTTGAAATGTTACTAATTCATCCAAATTCTCCAGTAAGAGTTATAACAACCACGGTCACTATATTCTTGCTCTTAAATTATAAAATAGAACTTAAGCCAGGATTTGGAAACATAAACTTTTTAATGGTGGTGTAAGGTTTCAATCTTTAACTTCTCAGCACTGTACAAGAAAACTTATACCCTGAAAAGCAGTAAGATCTCTTTGACTGCTTGTATTGGAAAGAGTTGGTTTTTAAAAACGTGTATATGTGTATTCTATTTGTGTTTCTGGATTTCTTTATCTTAGATCAAATAAGGGAAAAATTTCAACTGTCCATTTGGAAAGTAGGAAGGAGCAGCTCTACCCTTTTGTATTTCAGAGGAGTTAAAGGTCAGAACATAACTAGGCTTGGTTAGTAGACCAACAGTTATCTATAACTCTACATATAGTAACAATTAAAACAGTTTATGAAGAGCCTGACAGGTTTGCTTATGCTATAGTTTTGCAATTCAGGCTGCACAAAAAACCTAACCCTGAAATACATGAGAAATTCTTGCTTTAAAATGTGATTGCTACCATCGTAAACAGAGGTATGTTAGACACAAATTTTTTTAATTGAAGTGAACAATTACCCATTTTAAGAATGTTAGTCAATGTTTTTAATATGAAGTGTAGGTTTCATTTTCCACTTCAATAATTAACTTTTATCCAGTTATGTGACTTTCTTGTAGATCTCCCATTGTTTCAAGGACAGATTAAATGGAGTCAGACAGGAGTTCTGATTTGAAGTCATAAATTCTACTGGTGTAGGATTGTCCTATTCTAGATACTTTCCAGATAGACATGATTATGATCTGAGAATCTTGCTAACCTAATTTAAAGTTTTTAAACTCTACGGTTTTAAATCCTTTCTTTTGTATCAAAATTGATGTTTTCAAACTTAATTTAAAATTCATATCTCTATCTTATTTCTCCATGTTTCATTTTTAGCCATGCATGATGAAATCCCCATTCTTTTTACTTTATAGGACAAGTTAGAAAGCTGCATTGTGTATTTACCATTTGTATTTCATATTGCTGTAATTCAGTGTAATTTCCCATTCTCAGTTCTTGAACAATCTAAGCTATTTAGTAGCACAATCAAATTATGACTTTGGTATTTACATTTTATGAGCCTTTTTTCTTTTCTTTGAGTGTTAAATTAAGCATGTGGTTTAATATTTAGGTTTACTTCTATAAAAATGTATAACTGATTGATTGAGGACTTTAATAGTATTTTTTTGCAAATTTGGAAATATCTTCATTCATTCTAAAGCTGACTTTTCTTCTCCTTAGCTCATTGGCTAGCTGTTCTGCCACGGGTCATAAATGCTTCTTTCCTTTTAAGATCCTTGAAAACTTGAGCAAATGCCTGATTTTATAATTTGTGTGTCAAGTTACACACACCAATAAGCTGTGGCATGATCAGAGTCTTAAAACAGTTTTTATAGAAAAGAGAAAGACACATTAAAAAATATTCATTTTTAGTGTAACGAATGTTGTGCTGATAGGAACAGAAAAGGTTTGAAGATGAGAATTTCACTTGAAGGAGACTCCCAACCCATCCTATGCATTTTCAGTATGGTGCAGAATGGTATGGCCTGGTCCTTGTCAGGAGACAGTGGTCATGTGTGAGGTTCTTTAAAACCTCTGCCTCTGTTCCACAGTGTCTTGGCTAGATCCAGAGTCATTAGCCAAGGACTTGACTGGACTGAATTCCTTGCTGTATAAAAGAATTCCTGTGTGATGGAAAGACTCTAAGTTTTGGACGGTGACTCATTCATCTGTCTTGGTGAAGGGACTGACAACCGGCAGAGGTGTGGCAGGTAGGAGCAGTGATTACTTGGGCTCCACTGCACAGTTGTATATGTAGTAATGTTTTAGGTGAGTCATTGGATCTTTTATTTAAACCTCCTGAATTTATCTAGGTCTTGTTGATTGGCTTTTGTTTTGGGTTCAGCTTCTCTAATTTTGACTCCTATCTATAACAGAAAGATAGCAATTTACTTTTTATGAGACTGTTGGAAGATAATCAGTAGTGGGTGCAAGGCATTCAGATGTTGTGAGGGTGGTGATATAATCAGCTAGAAATATTTCATAGATGGAAGTAGCTCTTTTGGGCTATCTTTACAGGCTGTGAGAAGTCCTGGGGTGGATGCATCTTTGTGATAAAGAACCCCAACAAACAAAAAACCACCCCAAAACGGTACAGCTATTTCTCCTAGACTCTGTTTAAAATTTATTCATATTTGTAAATCTCTCCCCTGGACTACTATGTAGTTTATCAGATTAATTAAGAAAAATGAGTAGACCAATGAATTAAAATACTAGTGGCCACACTTATCTTTAATGGTATTTGCTTTTTCCTGTCTTGGGAAATATTGCATGTTCTTGCTTCTGGCTTTCAAGGTGTCTTGTCTTTGGCTTCCAGAAATCTGTGCACTACTATTCTTTTGAAGCACTCATGGAAAGGTAACTGGCTTTTCATTTAATTTTTTTTTTTCCAGGAGAATGGCACTTGTGTCCATTTTTATTTTTCTTTTCTACCCTCTCTGTTTTTTCTCTCCATCTGTCTGTTAGAGATATATTAATCAGAGAGGTATTAAATGTTAGATTTCTAAATCTAGGATCCTGACTATTATGATCCCTTCTGTACAGATTGCAATTTGACATTTCAAATATTCATCTAACGTTTAGGTATTTCTTGCTGACACTCAGTCATAGTTTCCTCTAAACAGCTTCTCTGCAGTTTCAGATGTAATATATTGCATCTTGGCTAGTAAAGACTTCTAATGTTAAGCTTAACCATAAAATTACAGTGACTGTAATCACTTTTTGAGACCATTATGATCATAGCCAATTTAGCAAAAGACATCAAATAGTTCAAGCAGTTTCCTAATCATATTAATTTTCCCTCCCAAAAAGCTAGATTTGATTATTAATGTGTAAGTGTGGGAAGAAATAAAGAAAAAAGGCTCAGAGATAATTAGTTCTCAAAGTTGGGAAAAAAACCCCACCATTTTACAAAATATGATACTAGCATTTGATGTAAAATGTATGAAATCTTGATTATATCTTTATATTAATTTTATTATAAAATGTGTTCATTTATATTTAGGTGATTAGTTCTGAATGATTCTTTCAGAAGAGAGTTTAAAATGTTACCTGTAAAATGTTAGCTGTACGTTCTTGTTAACAAAACATTGAAACCTTGCACATCATCAGGTGGAAGGGACTCCTTCCTGAATACATATTTACAAGGCTTCTGAACCTATGTGACCAAATAATTGTTCTCAGCTCCATTAGAATAAAGGGCTTACTTCAGATCTAAACCCAGAGAATTACAAATAGCATGGATGATTTAAAGTGACATCAGTCAACATGATTTTTGTAAGTGTCTAAAAATGTTAGCTATCTGTTAAAAATGTGTTAAAGTTTTTAACAAAGTACTTTATAAGTAAGTCAAGACTTCTTCTAAAAGGTCTTTGAAGATACAAAACAAAGAATTTTTACATCCCCTGATGTCATCTGGAAGTCAGTAATTCCTCACTTAAGCATTAAGAATTTAAGTGATACACAAGGCAGAGACTGTATCATTACTGATAAAAATATATATACAGATGTTTTTGTAAATGTTTTCGTGCTTCCTATTTCATACAAGTTGATAGAATATCTTTATTGTATTTTAATGCTATAACCTCCTTTTTACCAGTGTGCTTCATTCTCAAGGGATGTTTTTTGTATAAGTGGGCATAGCTAGTGTTGTTTTCCACTTATCTGAAGTTAAATGAAAAAAAAAAGAGTAATGCATTCTTTGTTTTGGGGTTGTACTGCATTAACTGCACTTTTTTGGGGGGGGTGACAGTTCACTATAGACCTCTGTCCTGTGCAGTTATTTCAGTGGTTTTTTGGATGCATTTGAAATTGTGACCCAATCCAAAATTAATTTTTGAATTTTATGACAAAAAGAAGCTCAGAAAGCTTTTTGATAACATTTTTTCTTCTAGCAGAAAGCATTACTTGCTGTTAGCTTTTAATTTGAGCAAGAAAACTGAAAGCTCTAGAATAAAATGTGGCTGGTTTGAGTTATTTATCAGATTAAATACAGATAGCAGTTAAAGAAAGATGTTCATTAACATTATTGTTAATGAACTGTATTCTTTCACCAAGATGGTGTAGGTTCTGTTACCAAGTTGCTTATACCCACTTAGAATTTTACAGGTTACTTACAGACTTTCATATCACTGAATCATATTTATTATTTTGAAAATCTTTTAACAAGCTGCTCCACCATCTCAAAACACAATCCGTTAGAAACATCCATATAATTTTTTTGAGGATGTATGTAATAGAAGTACATCCAATAGATTTTTTTTATTATTTGAGAAGTGCTTTAATACCTGTTTTCATGGTGGATAACTCTCCATCAAACATACCAATCAAGCACTAAGGGCCACATAACACATATATCATAAAAATACCAATGTAGGTTTTCTTACAGTCTTTCCAAATTATGGATCAGTCCTGATTTTCTAAAGATTATGGGGTATCTTCCACGTTTCTTGTAAGAATGCTCAATATTGCTGACTGCATTCTTTTCTGCATTTTATGTGGGATACTTTTACTAGAAATGCTTCTAATTGAGTTCTTAGGTACCCTGTTAGTTCCCATACTTAAGGTGAAGGAGCATAATGATAGGTGAGGAAAGGTTAGAATAGAGATTTTTGAAGTCACATTCTTAAAAGGAACACCATTCCTGAGCAACCAGAGTTATGTTGGTTAATTCAGTTGCCATGTGAGAGAAATGAAACTGAATCCCTGAAATGTGAGATAGAAGAGGGAAACAAATGGCAATAAAGAAGCTGAAATTGCTAAGGGGAATAAAAGGAATATCCAGAAACTGGATAGTAGAAATGGTAACTGAAGAGAAATCTAGAAGGCATTCCCAAGGAGAAATGATGTTACACACTATTAAAAAAAAAGAAAAAAACTGCCACCAGATGATTAGTTTGACTTTGACAGTGATGCCCCTCTTGAGTTCTTGCTGAAGTATATAAGCAATATTATTTAAGGAGGTCAGTGCTTTTCTGTACCTGTATTTTAAGAATAAGGCCTTATTTTGAGAATTCAAGCATCCCAGGTTAATTGGAGAATTCTCTGTTTGGGAAATGCTTGATTATGAAAAAATGAAATAAGCTTGTGAGAATATCCTAGGTTATGAAAATGTGCCTGGAAAATGTATTGCATATTGCAAACATTTATGCAATTTTTTAAAAAATGTATTTTCTATAAATTGCACTGATAATGTTTTTCAAAATCCCTCTTGCAAGTTCGGCTTAAAGAGGAGAGTTAGTTTTTGTAAATCTTGTCCCATCTGGCTGTGTGTTTCTCACTTCTGCTGTAGAAGTTCAGTGCCCAGAGGAAATCTGAGTATGGGTTCTACAAACAAAAGTAAATTAAATCTGAAACATAAAAGATGGTAGGAAATTTTAAGTAGTCTTCCACTGTTGGCCTTCACTGTCTTTATTTTATTAGTATTCATTATTTTCTTTACTGTTTTGCCTTGATGTCATCTTTTGTGTGCCGAAACATTCATGTTGCCTCTTAAAGTGCTGGGTACAGCTGGGTTAATGGGCCTGTGAAATCAGAGTATAAATTCCTCAGCATTTGAGCTTTTGGAAGTGAAAATACTGTGACAAAGTACGGTGTCACTGGACCCTATTACCAGGGCTGTCAGCTTGCGGTGAAACCAGTGCACCCCAAAATGTCAGGCAGCGGGACTGTTGTCTAGAGATAATTAGGAGCAATTAGCCAGTCTCCCTGCTGGGCAGATCGCTGTTGCCTTTCTCCTTTTTGCCCTTCCCCCTGCTGCCACTGCAGGGCAAGGAGTTATGGCATTGGTGGTTCCCTGGTGTAGAGAGAGAGAGAGAGAGAGACTCTGTGTGTGTGTGTGTGTGTGTGTCCGTGCGGGCGCCCCGGCCCCCTCCCCGCCCCGCCGCATTGTGGAGGGAGGGACCGCGGCCGCCTCCGCCGCCGTGCGGGGCCGGGCGCTGTCCGTGGTGCTGAGCCCGGCGGGACGGGCGCTGTCCGTGGTGC
>NW_024580666.1:5376922-5429926 GCF_017639235.1 Corvus kubaryi | reverse complement strand
GCTGTCCGTGGTGCTGAGCCCGGCGGGACGGGCGCTGTCCGTGGTGCTGATCCCCGCGGGGTGGGAGCTGTCCGTGGTGCTGAGCCCGGCGGGACGGGCGCTGTCCGAGGTGCTGATCCCCGCGGGGTGGGAGCTGTCCGAGGTGCTGATCCCCGCAGGACCAGGAGCTCTCCGAGGTGCTGAGCCGTGCCGCCCGGGCGGCACCATGGTGTTCGCTCCAGGTAAGGGCAGCTGCATCCCGATCCCGGCCGGGTAGCCCAGCAGGAAGGCCCCGGCCGTGCCGGAGAGCTGCTGCGGGGAGGGGGTGATGATTGAACCAGTGCTGCCAGCAGGCAGAGGCAGGTAGCTTCAAAGAAGGTGGTTTAGTTTGTGATTTCTTTAGCTGTGGATCCAGAGGTTATGAGGGTCACCCCTGTGGTTCTCATCAGGGACAGGAGCCTCCTATACAAGTGTGCAGGGGGCTGTGCTTGTCAGACCACACAAAAGGGTCACAAAAGGGGATGTGGCCTTGCAGTGACTGGAGAGTGAGTCCCCCTCTGCACCCACACCCATGGCTGCCAATAAGACCATCCCTGAAACTCATGGAGATAATTTACAAATTTCAATTCCTCTTTCCTCCCCACCCTAAACAAAATAAATATTTGAGTGGAAGAGAACAGAAAGTTTATTCAGTCCAGTTTTTACTGGAACAAAACTGAAGATGACGGCAGTTTGTGTCTAATGTGAGATCTCACTGTATAAGGGTGCAGAATCTCTAGTTCGTGGTATACTTTTGTGCTAACCCATAGAAGAAGCGAAACTACAGCAAATCTGTATTGGATTTGGTACATTCTGCTTGGAAATAGGCAGCTGGTTGATCAGAAAGGGATGAGAGGGATGAAAGGCCCAGTAGCTGCAGGGTGTAAATGTAAGTCATGCATAGTATCTTCTGTAGGGAAATGACTTGAAAATAACTTTGTTAAAGATGTATAACTTTCAGTAAAATAGTGGGTCAATAGAAAAGGGAAAGTAAATGCTGCAACTTGGCAATGAATAACTATTAATACCTTTGTTTTGCAAAGCTTACAGAGGTTTTGTCTTTGAAATTAATATCCAATCTCTGAAAGGGTAAGAATCCAAAAGCTTTACACTTTCGTATTAAAAAAAAAATCTTGGGACTAACTTTGTTAACTCAATAGAGTCTAATTTTTTTTTAAAAAAAAAGTATCTCTTTTCAACAATCTCATTAAGTTTGTCTGTTTAACTGCCTGGTTGCTCTCTAATTTAGTACATTCACATGCATTGTGTTGTGAAATTGGGACCAAGTTATTTATCTTAATAGAACAAGCCACTGCTTTTTGTAATACACCTTTCAGTATTAGTGGCTCTTTTCTGAACTCCTTTTCTCTGTCACACTGTCACCATTAGCTGTACAAGTTTTTGAAATGCTCTGTGGGACTGGAAAACTGTGGGAAGAGATTACCTCTAAAATAATGAAAACATGCATGTTTTTTCTTCAAAGGCTGACAAAGAACAAACGCCAAAGCTCATTAATAACTGCATGAATTGCTCTTTTCACAACTCTAATACATAGATGGAAAAAAATCCTCTGTCCAAAACTGTTTTATATAGTCATTCTTCAGTTTTCCTATACTCAAAGAAAAGCCCATGGTTTCCTTGCAAATGTTGCCATAAAATACATAGGGCAACTAAATGGGAAATTGTAAAAGAAATGATAGAACAATCTATTATATTCAGACAGAGCAAGCCTGAGTACAATCCTGGTTTTTTTTATTGTTTTTCTTCCCTGCAAATCAGCCCTGCCCTGGCATTATCTCTTCTCCAGATATTAAAAAAAGTAATCATAAAATAAGAGATTTATACATCTTTAGAATCTTCATAGTACTTAAGGCCATATGAGGTAAGAATACTGTAAGTTTACTAAGAAAATGAGTTTCATTTCTTCAATCAACTTTCTGATTTTATTTCACTGTGATGAATGACCTCATTTTCTGTTCCATTTATTTGTTGGGGTGTAAGGGGAGAGGAAGTAAAAGATTTATCTAACTGTAAATGGTTAGGGTCAGAATGATAAACTTCCAGGATGGGGTGGAAAAAAGAAAACAAAACAACAATCAAGAGGAAAATCTCTTCCAGAAGCAAGAAGTATGGAAGACATTTATCTGACAACAAAGATAAGATTTTGCAGATGAATAAGGTGATGGTCTTTTTCTTAAGGTCTTGGATATGTTATTTCAGAACTCTGAAATAATGAGGTGTGTTCATAAGCTGTTAAGTAGAAGCAGCTTATCAAGTTAAATAGACTTTTAAAAAGGTGAAGCCTACTGAGTGTTTACTGAGTAGATACTTTTCTGTTAATCTTCAGCTCCCTAAAACTTCTATCTACTATGTTGAAAAAATAACACAACAAAGCAGCACAAAAACAAACAACCCCAAAAGAAGCCTGGATATTACTGAGATAGATCAAAATTATTATAAATTTTCCAGCATTCCATGACAAAATTGGACTTCCTGTCTCATTTCAGACAGTGTACTGCTATTTGTAGGTATGCAAAAAAGTATTCTTCATATTCTTCATTTATTCATATTCTTCCTTCCCACTTAAAATTAACATTGAGACTGTTCCAGAACAGAGAAAGGAACTGAGAAGAGTATGGTTTTTCCTTACTTGGTTTAATTTGACTGGGCCTTCATTGTACTGTCTTGCGCTGATTGATTAATGATATGCTTATGTATAGGAAATGCAGTCCAAACTCCGTAAGGTATCTGGGCATTCATTTTTTCTGGAAAATTCACATATGTTGTGCTGCCCTTACAGTGGGGGATGATACATGAAATTCACACAAGCTACGCGTTGCAAGGTTTAGCTTCTTTACTTTTCCTGTACTTAACTGCTTTAGGCAGTTTGAGAAGTAGACAAAAATGTGTTATTTTACATTGCATGTAAGGATGGAGGTACATATGAGACTGCACTAGAGAAGCATGAAATTTCAGGGTTTTGGATTAGATCAAAAAGCAGAGAGAAGTCACCATTTTTGAATTGGTAGATCTTCTTACGAAGTTTTCCTTACATTTTCTGTAGAAGATAGTGTATTCCAGAATTTTAAAAAATGTCAATGCTAAATTAGCCTGTAAAATACTGATAACTACAAATAATTCCACAGATTAAATATGTGCTACTGTGAGGCAGGAAATGAAGAGGTATTAAAACACTTATTTGTTCTAACACATTAGTAAAAATTAGAGAATGCAGCAAGCTTTCTTCTGATAGCATGTCATTAGTTTACAAAAGTGTGATCACTTCCAATATCAGCATTTACCAGATTGAAGAGTAACTTTAAATGTTACTAATCCAGCTACTAATCAAACTACTTCTTTGCAGACTTCCACTTACTTTTCCAAAAATTACCTTTGGGCATATTCTATGCTAATTTCCAACCCTAAAATGTTTTTCTAGTGCAAGATAAAAATAATACTCTTTACTTATGATCTGTCTGAACAAACACAATACAAAGGTGTTTTTCATGCTTCAAGAATTTTTCTGATGTTATTTTCCATGAATCACTCAAACACTTATGTCTTAGGCCTTAGCCCTTACATGTATGTACTGATATAACACAGCTATGGCCTGCATTTTTAAAATTAGCTTGGGAATAAAGTTAGAAACCTATGTCTGAGCTACCTAAATGGTTTTCTAAGCAAATCTGGCTTGACTATCATTTCAGTGATTATTTTAGTATATTTTGAGAATTTTACACTACTCTTACTCTGTAAAACCGTAAATAAAATAACCAAATTATAGAGTCTCATCATTGCAGTCAATCATTGTTTCATCCAGTACAAAGCTGTGTTTGAATAGGTTTGTGCCTTTTTTTTTTTTACATAGTTTATGTTAGAAAGGAATCCGTTTTGAACTGAATACCTCAAGAAAGATTGGAATATTTACATTGACAGCTTGTTTTGGGTCAAACACTCCCTTTCTTTAAGCTTGTGTCTGCTTTGAATTCTGTGATTTCATCTTTCAGGTGAATCTTGTTATTTGTCAGTGTAATTTGAAGAATTCCTTTTACCTGACAGTTTCCCCATAACTAGAAACTCAGATGTTTTACTCAACACCCTGTAGTCCTAAAAGAAGGAGGAGGATATAGAATTAATTTTTGTATCAATATTTTTGTGTTAAAAAATGTGCGAACACAAAGATAGACATTAGAGAAGTCAGAATATTCACTGCTTGGTGCCTTTTTCGTGCAACAGTAACACCAATAGCTTTTCAACGAGGTTTTCAGCAGCACAGCTGTTCTTAACATCTTTAAGCTGGGAGCAGCATAGCAGACTTGTATAATGACACTGAAGATCAGAAGCGCATCCTGTACCAAACATTTTAGGAATCTCATTACACTGCAATTGAAAACATAGCAGCTGCATACTGAAACAGATGTGCTTACTGGTCTGAATAGTCCTGATCTTCTCCAGTGGAAAAGCTGGGATAGCAACAACCTGTTGTGCTGCAGAACATGAAGATGTGAAATTTCTTGACAGAATTTTAATTTTTTTTTATTATAGCATTACAGGTACTATTGCAGATCGCTGTCCACAATGCCCAGGTCAAGACAGTATGGAAGGGCCTGTTCATGAATGCAAAAATCGCTACCAATAACTTTACTTCTTTGGAGGTAACCTGTTGTGGGATATCTCCAGTGTTTGTGCCAACTGTGGTATTCTGGCACTCAGTTATGAAGTGTCTTTCATCCATGAAAACAAGGCAGGACACAGTCCTTGTTGTCCTTATTAACTGCTGTGCTACATTCTGCTAATGCTCTGTGTTCTGCAGTCCTCCCCAGAAATCCCTAATCCATGATGTAAAAGTATATGCATGTAGGATTCTTATTTGATAGCTTAGTGTTGACAAAGTCCATGTGAAGGACATAATTTGAAAGTGAAAAACAAAACTATTTGCCAACCTCATGCAGTCTGATATAATGGAGGTTTTCTCCAGTATTTGTTATGGCTGATAGTGAGCATAGAGGTGCCCCCCAAAAGTGTCTGAATGCGTTTATAGCTCTCAACAATAGTTCAAAATGTTTGCCACCCGGTAGGAAGAAATCATATAGAAGGAAATTCCTTATTCTTTTTTTGCTGAGGAAAAATATTTCTTGTGCTGACCTCTTCCCAGTGACACATTGATCCTTCCCCTGCTGTGAAACTCCACTAGAGTTAGCGAGGTGAAAGAAATTTAGTTCATAGATATTCAGAAATGTCATGAAATTAGCAAGCTTAAGAAAATAATCAACAGCCCTAAGTGCAAACTTTCTTTAAAGTAAGAATCAACATAGCATTACAAAATGGCCCAGAATTTATTTTTTCAAATTATTTTTAACAGAACTGAAGGCTTGAATAAGTGAGGCTGGCACCTTTCACTTCCATGTCACTGGATTGAATCTGATTCAGGTTAGGTGTGAGAAGAATTCTGTTATCACAGTAGCTGTGTATGGCCTATATTGAAGGAGTGGTTCATAGTGGGGGCATAGTGGTAGTAAGTGATACAATCCTTATTAATATCCTTACTGGAACTGTTTATTGAGCAGGAAAGTCAAATGGTGAATATAGAAAAGGAATGAGTTACACTTACATCCAGGGTTTGTCCCTCCGAGTTGTTGTTTTGTAGGTGAATTGTTCTCTTGTACTTGTTATAGACATAAATAATATCATTCCAATCTTATAAGTTTTATTATGCTAGTTGAAAAAATGCCCTTACTGTAAAATACAGTGAAAGGTAGATTTATTTCTATCCCTCCAATCTTGTCTATTAAAGTTTTTGTTAAGGACATAATACATTGTATTATGTTACGAATACTAGGTTAAGTAAAAACTATTTGCAAGCAAATAATTTATAATTTATTTATAAATAAATATTTTGAAAATTTTTGACTACTAGTTACCCATCTGTATTGTGTTTTTTACATAATAATTTGAAAGATTCTATAGAGCTTTAGTGGATGTCAATCAGAGCAGAGTCTTTACTGATGTTAACAGAAACGAAAAGCTGACCTGGATAGCCATAAAATACTTCAAGTTCCTATACAATGCCTTTCCAGGGAAGTCAGGGCAGGTGAGCTCTGTGTTGCTGTTGTTTGCCCTTCCAAATCCTGTAGTTGTGTTACCAGAAGATGCCATCTTCTTTCTTCAAGAGAGTTTGACATTTTTTGTTTGAAGAAGTAAATTGAGCCATATTCTACTCAGGTATTTCTCTAATGGTGAGGCAGATGTAATCTCCTGTGAATTACTTGCATTTGCTTCACTTTGTAGTATGTATATTTGATAGAATAACCCTGTCATTCTATCATTTTCTGTCTTTGGGCAGTGAATCCACTCACAATTTATCAGTACAGAGTGGTTGCATATCCATTCCTGCTTCCATTAAATACTTGCAGATTGATGTTGCATTTTGTCTTGAAGTAAGTTTTCTTAATAGAGCGGAAAATACTTCTCTAGGAAGACAGAGAATCAATTCCAAGAGTGGAAAACAGCATGTGATGGCATCCTGTTGTAAAGAGAGATTCTGTCAAGATTACAGCTACGAAGTAAAAAAAACACAAAACCAAAAAAGGGTTTTGCTCTTTCAAGGTGCCTTTTAGGTTTATATAATGTTTGATTTACTTTCTATCATGATTTTGTGTATATCCGTGCATGTGTATATGCCCAAGGGAATGGCCTGAAGTTGTGTCAGGGGAGGTTTAGGTTGGATATTAGGAAAAGGTTCTTCACCCAGGGGGTGGACACGGCACTGGAACAGGCACCCCAGGGAAGTGGTCATGGTACCCAGCCTGACAGAGTTCAAAATTATTTGGACAACACTCTCAGGCACATGGTGTGACTCTTAGGGATTGTCATGAGCAGGGCAGGAGTTGGGCCCAATGATGCTGATGGGTCCCCTCCAACTCAGCATATTCTGTGATTCTGAGATTCTACACACATATATGTTCATGATCTCAGCCTCAGTTGCTAATAGCTGTATTTACAGCCTTCATACTCCACTCACATTCTAAAATAAGCAGGGAATTTTTTTCTGTACTTCTGTGCATGTGCAAATTTAGGGCTTTTTGTGGGGGTGTTTTTTTCTTGGAGGTTTATGTTGTGGGGTTTGGGGTTTATTTTAGAGCTAGAGGAGGGCTCTGCTTCACCTGAAATATGGACAGACAATTTCTGACTGAATAATCTGGTATAAATTGCAACATATCTAAAATGTAGCAGGATGTTTTCACTGGTTTGCTGGCTTTTTACAGGTTATGTAACCTCTTCCTTATTTTCTACGCTTAAAAAGGAAAATCAGGGTCAGGTATTGTAAATTTTAATTAACGCACATAGTTAACAATTAAAGTACATTGTTCTTTAAGACCAAAAATCACAAAAAACTGCAGAAATATAAACACAGCAGCTAGCAAAATAAACCTCCACTGAAAACTTGCCCTTCACTTATGCTGTACAGTGGTGGATACTGAAAGTCTTCTAACACAAAAGTTATTTCAATGGGGATCAAAATGAGCTTTTTGATACAGATTCAGAAGACCTATATAAATGTTATCTAGATTTCTGTGCTGAATGTTTTCTTTTTGGATAGGAATCTCTGAGCACCTGAACTGTAGAAAATAGAAGGTAGAGGGGGTCAGATGATGAGTGGTGTCCCTCAGGGCCTCGTCTTGGGACTGGTGCTCTTTGATACCTTCACCAGTGACACAGACAGTGGGATTGGGTGCACCCTCAGCAAGTTTGCACCTGACACAAAGTTGGACAGTGCAGCTGGCACAGCAGAAAAATGGGATGCTGTCCAGAGGGACCTGGACAAACTTTAGAACCTCATGAAGTTCAACAAGTCCAAGTGCAAAGCACTGCACGTGGGTTGATGCAATCCCAGACATGAGCACAGGCTGGGAGAAGAACTCATTGAATGCAGCCCTGATGAGAAGGACTTGGGGCTACTGGCAGATGGAAAACTGGATGTGAGCCAGCAATATGCACTTACAGCCCAGACAGCCAACCATATCCTGGGCTACATCAAAAGCAGTGTGTGCAGCGGGTCAAGGGAGGTAGTTCCCCCACTCCACTCTGGTGAGATCCCACGTGGAGTGCTGCATCCAGCTCTGGCATCCTCAACACAAGAAGGACATGAACCTATTAAAGTGGGTTCAAAGGAAGGAAAAAAGATGATCAGAGGGCTGGAGCACCTCTCCAGTGAGTGCAGTTTGAGAGAGTTGGGGTTGTTCAGCCTGGAGAAGGGAAGACTTTCAGGAGACCTTCAGGGAGCCTTCCAATGCATGAAAAGGGCTTATAAAAAACAGGGAGAGTGACTTTTTACATGGGCAGATAGTGATAAAAAAAGGGGGAGTGGTTTTAAATGAAAAGAGGGAAGATTTAGATTAGATGTTAGGAAGAAATTCTTCTCTGTGAGGATGGTGAAGTACTGGAACAGGTTGCTCAGAGAAGTTCTGGGTGCCCCATGGCAGGGGGTTTGGAATTAGATGATCTTTAAGCACCCTTCCAACCCAAACCAATCTATGATTCTATGATATGGGTAACCTGTATCTGCGCCATTGGACCTCTCCTGCCTCGGAAGAATCACAGCTTTTGATGTAGAGAGGTTTCTTATTTTAGTGTTTGAAATGTGTTCTCAAAAAGAAGTAGGAAAACTGTGCAGATGAAGAGAATATAAATTTTTCATTAACTTTGAAGCAGCTGGTCCCAGATGCTCTTTAGGGAATATCTTATTTTTAATACACTGAACTCCAGTCTAAGACTTAAAAACCTTGCTAAATTAATCTTAGTTTACAGTACTGAATCCAGAAATATTCTTTTTGGGACCAAAATCTGAGTATCAAATTTATGGCTTTGGGTGTGGCAGAAGTGTCAGTGACCAGTATTTTGAACTACATTCAGTCTTCAAAGCTGAAAAGACACAGTCCTTAAGGAGTGAATTTATTGCTATATGTGAAAATACCTAGAAAATATATAGATTGAAGTGTATAATCTGGTTTTAGTTAATATTATTGAACTATGGCAAGAAATCTTACTAAAATGTTGAAAAATGCTTAAGAATAGATAGGTCTCAGCAATCTCCAAATCTGAAAAAAACCTCATTTTCGCTGGCATATTTCAAATAATATGAAATAACTTGCTGGAGTCTTTAAAGAGATAGCTTTATATAGCAAAAAATCCCCAAGAAAATTCCAGATATTCCTATATCTTAAGGAAGAGTAAAACCTCAGTAGGAAAAAAATTACAAAACCTGAGTTGAGATATAGCCAATGTCCAGATAAAAAGGTACAATGAAGTACTATTCTGGAGATATTAGTATGTCCTTTGAGACTGCTTATCTGCATTTCTGCTATTCTCTTTTGTTCTTATATTCCTCCCCCATTTGTATTCCAAGCAGAGTTATTCCACCTTCATTCTTAAAATTTATTTCAACGACCAAAGTAGTCTGTGCTGGACCCCTTCATGATACAGTTCCTCTTCCATGCTGGTTGAACAGCAGGAGTAGGGAATGAGGTTAAGGCAGAAAATAAAATTGAACTGAACCTTAACTTTTTTAGTGAAAGTCAATGTTGCAATCCCCTGCACAGCAGGTTAGGGAATTGGAAAAACACAGGATCCTACATTAAAGTACTTTTGGATTTCTAATATGTTCAGTGTCCTCCCTTCTTCCTCAAGGAATTGGGGTAAGTGAATATTGCCTCCTGATGGCTGATAGCTGTTAGCCAGGACCTCACCGGGCTCCATTCTAGAGCATGGGAAGTGGCACTGGGCAGAATTAACTCAAATGCAGTTAAGAGTGCTTTTTTTGTTTTTTTTAAAGATTAAATTTGCAACTTCATTGCAGGACCTTTTCATGAGGTCTCTGAGCTGTCATCATTACTGACATTGAGACAAATTGGGTCTCTAATCCTGTAAATAGCTTAATGACTCTCATGCGTAACGTTGGTTTGTGCACATGTGTTGGAAAGCCTTCAGTCCTGGCTGATTGCCATGTTCATTCATTCTGGATGTAATTAACATGACTCATCAACATTTCCTGATTATGGATCTCTTCTTCAAATTAGGCTTCTTGTGCTGAAATCCCAGCAACAACCTCTAAAGCAAATCAAAGAAGGAGATTTTTTAACCACTTCAATTCACAGGTTACAAAATATTCACTGGAGGAGGCTCATCTGGAAGTTCCATGCTGTGTCCAACAAGATGGAGAGATGTGTCACTGCCTAATGCCAAAGGGAAGTTAGAGAGCTGAACTTGGTTTCTTGTAGAAGAATATCGATGTTGATGCAAAGAATGTTACTGTTAATCATTACAACATACACACATACATTATGTCATTACAAACTTGCCAGGTTCTGTAAGGTTTTTTAATATCTACAGTTTATAAACAAAATTTAGGTAATAACATGCAACCTTTTCCCATATATTCCCATGTATCCACACTGGACCTTCTGATGAAGTCTAATCATCACGGTCTCGTCTACTTCTACTTTCATTCCATTAAAAAATTTCATTAGCACTGTCAGTTGGATTATAAACATTATAGTAATAATTTTCAACAGAATTGAAACAGAATTTCCAGAGATCAGTATTTTTGTTGAATTATTATCAAATTTTATTTTAAAAAAATTTCTAATGTTGCAGTGCTGAAGAAAATAGTATAATCATTAATTATTGCAATCCAAAACAATATTTGATAAAACCAATGGTAAATTTTTAGTTAGACTATACTTGCATAATCTTATGTAAATATGAAGAAAAAATATTTACTTCTTGGCTGTTTCAGCTTCAGAATTGTTGCATAAATTTAAATTGTAGCTAACAGGGGAATGTATTTTGGGTAATTCTGAGTTCTAAATTGATCAGAAGTTTGTTTAGGGGAATGGGATTCTTAGTTTTAGATATGGTTAAGCTCAAAGTGGTTTACACAATCTACAGGAAGAATAAATGTTACAGGCTTTGAGGAAAGGTGAATTAAAAGGTCTTTAACTCCCTCACTGTTTATTGACAGCATTAGTGGATCTGGGACAGACTTGCATCTTTGCAAGATCATGCCTGTGGTAGTTTAGCTTCATGATAGTATTCCAAACAATCCTATGAAAAGGTACAGTAGAGAACTTAGCTGTTGATTCAAACAAATTACCCATTATAGAGTGTTACTTATTAGGAGTGTTTATAAGGTGTAATAAATTTAACTTGTAGCAAGCTGAAAGAAAATAGCTGCAGGGTATAGAAACAGAAAGTGAAGGAGACTACTTTGATTGCAGGCTGGAAAGGAAGTGACTCAGGATACTTTGAAGAAAATGAAATGTATAAATGAGAAAAGGCTCATGTGCAACCAGAGAGAAGTTCTTAAACTTTTTGATCTGTTAAATGCTTTTTCTCTGTAGCTATTTTTTTTCCATGTATACATTTCTAGTATATTCCATAGTCTAGAAACATTTCAGAGGATGTAAAGTCTTCCACACAAGGTGTTACTGGACTTTAAATAGTATTAGTTCAATTAATTGAAATGAATACTTGGAATTTACTTGAAATATTTTATATTCTTTTTCCAAATTGCTACCATATTTTCCTTCATGGGGAACATCAAGCAAGCCAATTTCAAGGCACTGATACATGGCACTAGTTTTAGGTGGAATATGTAATTGATTCCTGCAGCCAGTCCAAGATTTTGATGGTTTTTTGGATCTCTTGAACTGTACTTTGGATTGCAGAACCAGATCAGAGTTTGAAAGTTACTTTTCATCTGCTGAGTTAGTTGGCATAAAATTTACTGAGAGAAGTACAAGCTAATAAAAACATGCTGAAAAGACTTCATCATGTGTTAATGATTAAATTGCTGCCTTGCATTTAACATCATTTAGCCCAGATATTTCGGTTCTGTATTTCCAGAATTGGGGTTGTGGATATAAAGGGTGAGCATCTAAAGATAGAGAACAAGTAAAGATTTTCTAAGATCAAGAGAAAAAAGTAGTCTTTAGACAAGGATAACTAATAGGCAGCATGTGTTTCTAATGTTGTTCAAGTTTTTCCCAGAAATTACTTCAAGTGACCTATTTGTCATGGAATTTTAACTTAACTAGTTATACTTCAGAGCTTAACAAATGATAGATAAAAATTAATTGTATTTTATCACCCTAGTAAGTCTTATTTTGATTAGCTAAACACCAAATACTTAGCAAACACCAAATACTTATTGTCTTTTTTTCACCTGATTGAAAATATGAAGTTCTTAAAGTCCCAGATTAATTCTATAGGCTCTCAAATTTCTGTCTGGATATCCACAGCAGTCTGTATTTCAGCAAGGTGGACATGGATATATGTTCCAGCCCAGCCCTTTTGGGATTCTTGCATGAGTCATCTCTGCTTTCCTTATTCAATCCCTCTCTTCCTCCTCAGAGTAGGTCCTCCATATCAATAAATAAAGGAGCTTCTCAGAAAAAAACTAGCTGACTGCTTTCATTGAAATGAATAATTGGAAGAAGAGGATGTAGTAGGGATGCTTTTTGGGAGATTGCTGTTTACTCATTCAGGAAGTGGAAGAGTTGTGATTTATCTCAGCCTAACCAGCTAAAATCACAGGAATGCAGAGGTTTTGTGGTTGGAAGGGACCTCTGGAAGTTATCTTGTGCAACTCCTGATCAGTCAGGGTCATCTAGAACCATTTGCCCAGGATCATGCCCTGTTGGGTCAGCTGTAATAGATACCGTACACCCAGAGGAGCTGGATGTTCATGTTTGACTGCTTGACATCTCTGGCCGTCCAGCTCCTGCAAATAATGGTCCCAACACGGGCTCATACCTGGGTCAAACACAGTGTCAGGTATCACCCTCCAAAATAACTATTATTTTCACTTGCTTTCTAATTGAGATGGTCCACATAAGCTGCCAATGGTCTCATTGGTCATATCACCCCAGGCCAACAGCTTTGACTCTCTCTGTGTCTAAAGCCAATTAGCTGTTTTTATCTGGGTTGCTATCATCCTAACTATTTTACTATTTACTATTTATAAATCAAGTTTATTTGAGCTGCCTTATTTCCTTTCTGTGCATACCTAAACCCTCAGAGGCCGGGCAGAGGTAGTCCAGAGGTTTTGGGTTCTCTGTTCTTGGTTATCTCAGCAAATAAAAGAATCATCTAATGAGTTAGAGATGAGCTGACATAATCTACATCTCACTTATCTGTGTGGTGCTTTCAGACAGGTTGTGCTCCTAAATAAACAACTGAAAAACCCAGGGAGAAATGCACTGGAAAACTCTTTTTTTTCAACTGAGTGTTGCTATGGTTGACCTTTCTAAAGTAAACATATTTAAACATTGGATTTTGTAGATTAATTGGCAAGGACTAAATAAATAATGAAGCATCCCTCAGGAGAGTGAGTAATTTTCAACAGCAATGTACTTAATGACTATGTTTTCAATAATAAATTCTGGGGGTTTGTGGCTTAGGGGACTGACAAATTTTTCACATTTCATATAACATCATTGTCTATTCCAACATACTCATTTGTTTTTAGAATTTCATGTTTATCTATGCTTTTGTTAATACATATCTTCTGAACATCAGCTGTATTGACTGATCTTTTTCAGCCAAACAAGAAGACTAATTCATTGTGTGATAAAATGTGACTTCATATTTGAGTAGTAAAGAATTATCTGTACTGTATCTGTTAAGTAACACTTAATTCTATCCAAAAACCACTGTTTCAAGTGCTGAGGAGTGAAAAAAAACTGAATCAGGGAAGCTGACTGTGCCAACAATTCAAGCAATTCTTTTCAGTCAGCTTTTCCAGTTAAAACATGTTTTCTAAGTTTTCATGGGTTTTAACCTCTTACTTGTAGACACTTTGCCACCTCAGTACCGTTGCAGGGTTTTAAAAAAAATTATTCATTTTCAATAGCATTAAATCCAATTTCTACTTCGCTTTTAGCCAGAATATATATAATATGAACAAAAATCCCTCCAGTTTTCTTTTAAATCTTTTTACATATTGGAAAGCCACAATAAGGACTCTCCAGAGCCTTGTCTTCTCCAGGCTGAACAACCCCAGCTCTCTCAGCCTGTCTTCACAGGAGAGTTTTGTGAGCCTCTGTTCATCTTGGTGGTGGTCCTCCTCTGGACATGCTCCAACAGGTCCATGTCTTTACAGTGGTGAGGACCCCAGACCCGGAAACGGTACTCCAGAATCTCACAGGAGCAGAGAACAGGGGTAGAATCACCTCCCTTTCCTCCTGGCCATGCTGTTTTTGTAAAGACTAGCATACAACTGGCTTTCTGCATCACAAGCCATCTCATTTCCACCTTTTTGTCTACCAGTATTCCCAAGTACTTCTCCAAAAATGTATTTGTGATAAATTCACCACCCAGTCTGCATTGACATCAGGCAATGCCTTGACCCAGGTGCAGGAACTTGTCTCTTCCCTCAAGCATATGGTATCTTAATAGCATATTCCCTAAGGAAACAAGTGATTCTCTTTTTGTTTCCATCTCAAGTTTCCTTGAAAAAAATTCTGAAAGAACAGTGGGAATTTATCACAGTTCCAGGTACGGACCTCTCATAAAGGCACCTGACCTTTAATTCGCTCTGATTTCTCTCAGGACACAATTCTTAAGATATGTCATTGAAACAGGCAGTAAACTACAAATCCTATTTAATGAAATAATTGAGTATAGCAGTCAATTAAGAAAAAACCGAGATGAGTATCTTTAAAACCTTTAAAATCAAATCTAATTATGTCAATAAGCACCTAGGCTAAGCATTTCAATAAACAACTAATTTCCTATATGCCAATAGGTATACATCAGAATTTTTTTTTTTAAATCAGTATCAGCTTTGACCATTATGAAGCATTCTTTATTGTCCAAATTGCCACTTCTGTTAGGAGCCAAAATACTTCCAAAGAGAAACCCTCTGACATAAACTACTCTTCTTCATTACCAGATGTCTGTAGTCACACTACATTACTTCACTGTTCTCCAGATTTTAACACTCTAGCAAAACAAGGAAGTTTCACATAAAAATACATATTTGTCAGGTTGCCATAGAAAATATTCTGTTTTACCTACCAGAATCTGAATGTTTCTTAATATTTTGCAAATATTTTTGAAAATCTATTTAAGGGTTAATGAACTGCACTCAATAAAACTTTGTACCTTGAAGTCAATTGGAATTTGATGAATGAGGGCTTTCAGTCTGAAGTAAAATTAAAAAAAATGTTAAAGAAGCAGTGTTTTTTTCTGTATGGTGGTGAGGGAGTACATGTCAGCCTTGCAAAATAAAGTCCAATTCCCCATCCAGAAGCACAGCTCAAGTCAAAAAGGATGTGATTCACAGCTGGATGAGAAAACCTTCCTTTCTTGTCTTACTGCAAAAATGCATCTGTGCTTGTTTCAGCTGTGAAGTCACAGCTGTCCCCAGAGCTGGGGAGTAGGTAATCGAGCTGTATGACTCAAAGTCTCCCCCTTCATTCAGTCCTTTGGCACTGAGCAGGCAGAGGCACTTTCCACCCTAATTCATCATCTTCAGTATTGGCAGGTTTCCTATGTAACAAACTGTCCTCAATCACTCTATAATTTTGTTCCCCACCCTCCTCTTTTTCTGTCCTTCATGTTTTCACGGAGTAGCCCCAAGTTCTTAGTTCCTTTTCTTTTTTGTTTGGCTCTGGCAGGTGAGAAGCCAGGGACGGAGCAAGATGAAGTTAAGCTGCAGATTGCCAGCAAGCAGATTGTGCAGACTGCTATCCTCCGAGCAGTGCAACAAGTTTCCCAGGAGAGCCAGCAAAAGGAGAAACGAACAAACACCAGTGCAAGCCTCCAACTAGAAAGAGGAAAACTAACCAAGAAGCACGAAAAGAAGTAAAGGAGCAGATAGGGGTTTTTCAACTCCAGTCTGCAGTGTTTTCAGCTTTCTCTTTAGTATCAGCTGTATTGCTAGTGCAATGCTACTGCTGTAAAGCAAACCAAAGTATTATCACACCTAGACATAGGGTAAAACTGCAATAGTCCTCAGCTGAAAAATATTAAGTGCATTAGATGAATGACTCCATATTTATGCAGTGCCTCTTAACAGAAATGATAACCACAGCTGTAAAAGTAGTTCCAAGCACAAGCTCTTATGATATGAGCTTATTCTCAAAAGCTTGTTGCCAGTGCACTTTCATGCTAAGTTCTCCGTGCAACGTTTACGTCAGTTCAGCTGGACGGGCTCTTCTTTGTGTTATTGGGTTCACTGAAGCTGTCTTCGCTGAAGAAATTGTTTACTGTCAGGTGTAGCAGAATGCTTTCAGGCTCCCTTGGAGCACGGGTTTGTACTTTGCTTTGATTAGACATGAACTATGTGAAATGGCAGTATAAAGTGGATTTGGTAAGTTCTGTGAACCAGTTTATTTTTTCGTCTTGGGGAAAAAAAGAAACCAATCCAGTAAGACTGCAGTGACTGTGATCTATGACTATGATCATATACCTATGATCTATGTATTTTTTTAAAAGAAGTTAAGTACTGAAGTTTTAGTCTACTTACTGAAATACTTCTATACTTCTGCATAAAAATCACTTGTGCCTAAACTATTCCTTTTGATTTTCTTGATATTGAAAGAAAAGGAACTGATGTGATGATAAGGAATTGGCCATCATTTCCTTCAGTTTTGCAACTTTGCTGGGTCTTGATCTACAGAAAGAGAAAACTGAAGTGTCTTTAAAAAAAGGAGGTTGAATATATTAGTGTCTTTAAGAATGAAAATATACTGTATCTGAATTTTGTCATGGTAGGTATTTCTCACCTGCTGGGTGTAAAGTGACTTTAGGTATTTGCAGTTCTTACATAGATTCACCTTAAATAGCACTGCGTGAAGCTGGTAATACAGAGCTTATCCTTTTAACTGCTCTATATAGCTGAAGAAATCCATGATGTTTCTGAAAATACAAATTAAATAAATGTACCCTTCACTTTTATGTTCCCTTTGTATAATGATGATTGCACTATTATACATCTGAAATGAATATCAGTATATTTAATTCTAGAAATGGCTTGCAGCTCTGCTTCAAATGAATTCCTGTAGTAATATGCCTGGAAATACAAAGAGGAAGAAGAATGCCCTGCAAAACTTTCTTAATGGCTTTTCTGCTCAGCTAGATGATCCTCAAAGAGACTGTGGGTTAAATAATTGGCTATTACTTACTGAGTCCTGTTGCTTGTGTTAAACAATTTTGGGATTCCTTCTCCTGGACAGCGGCTTAGTCACGAATAACCACATTCTGTAATATTAAGTCTTTGTAATCTGCTTTCTCTTTTTTTTTTTTTTCAATTTAACAGCACTGACTCATACAAGATAGTGATTTAGCTCGATCTTCTTTCACTTAAAAATGCAAAGAAGAATTCAACATGGTTAAAAGTGTTCCAAATCATCTACTAACGAAAACTGGCCTGGATTGCAAGTACACAGGTGGTTCACTTCTATAGACACTGGGTGAATTTTTCCAGTCAAGCAAACTTTGAAAGGTGAAAATAATTGGGTCTTGAGGCATGTATATGTTTGTTGTAATAGTAATTTTTTTACCATTAGCTTTTTCATCAGTTCACCTTTGTTTGAGAGGTAACTCTTTTCTAAGCACTCTTTGCATCTTGGCTCTCAGCCTAAGAAAACTGATCATGAATAAAAGCTCAGTTCTGAGGCTAATGAGCAGACGAGTCTGGTGGATGACAGAGAGCAAACCTGCTGGTGAGACTCTGTGGTGCAAAATGGTGTTTGCCATGGACTCACCTACAATGCTGCAGGAAGGAGAGATATAAAACATTTCCACTTCTTTGAAATTATTTTGCTTTTTAAAATGCTTTTTATCCCCAGACATTTGAAATATGTTTGGGTTTGGGGTTTTTGGTTTTGGTTGGGGTTTTCTTTCTGGTTTTTTTTGTTCCTGATAATTATGTTAATAATCTTCATGTCATTTTGAAATTGTTTGTATGCCCTTTTTTTTTAATTAATCATTTTGGAGAAAGAAGAATTTCAAAAACCAGTGAATCTGGGCTTTTGCCTCTGCTTCATATGAGCCAATTCCACTCCTCCTCCCACAATGCGCTTTTACAGTATCCCTTTTCTGTCCCTTTGCTAGTGCCCTAGTCCTATTAGGCACACTATTACTCTACTTAATAGTCATTTAATAGTAGTTTTATAGTTGTGTCCATCATTGTCAGAATACCAATGCCATCAGAAGTCTAATTTCTTGGAAAATCAAAAATGGTAGAAAGCCTTGGCTTGTTATGTGCTTACTAAATGATGAAAGCGGGTATTTTTTGGTATCTACACTGATAGATTATATTTTATGGAGAAGACACAGACTGCAGAAGTTATAACAGATGTGGTGCAGGTCTTACTACAAATAAAAAAGAACTCCTAAAGAAACTCTGAGTTCCTTACATGTCTCTGGTTTCTCTTGTCAGAAGAGGGGAAGCAATTTCTGGATCCACTAGACAATCTCATGAAGCAAAATATGCTCATGAGGTTTGTAGTAATTAATGCGTTATTCAGCACAAAAAAAAAAAATCTTATCTTAGAAATACAAGATAATCAAAAAGGCATCTATAAGTATTTAAAACAAACTCACCACTTATTAGCAGTTATAGTGGTAAGTAAAAGTTTGTACAAATATATGAAATTATATTTATCACAACTCCAGAAGAGCAGAAGAATCATGTGTCTGTGGTTATCCTTCACTATGCTTGCTATGTTGTCATTCAGGTTGATTATAACAACTTTATTACCATATTGCACTCTTCTTTGTAAGGTAAATAAAGCAGCAATGGCTAAATGGAGATTCACATGGCCACAGCAGGATGTTGTAACAGATTATTAAATGTCACTGTATATCAAGTTTTTGGTTCTGTATGGTTACACTGGAAATCCCTGCTCTAAAATAAATAAAACCAACAACTGTGACTTGGAAACAGCCATATTAATTTTATCGTTTCAGAAAAATAAAAGCATTCTGTGATAATATTATATTTATGAGTTGGAGATTCTTGGATGTTTATTCAATAGCAAACAATCACCTAAAAGTCTTATTGTCTCTACTCTAGTAATGTATGGTACTTTTTTTCTGGTGACATGTTTTAAGCATCTCAGATTGTGGTATGTCTACAATGGTAAGTATATAAAATTGCTGTGTAACTATTCTCAATATGATTGCCATGAAATATGCTGCAGTTGTTCTTTAAATGTGTGCCAATGTCAAATACACAGGTTAATGTGTCCTAACTGAAGGCTTTTCTAAAAAAAAGTTTAATTTCAATTAGTGGAAAATATAAGAGGAAATAAAATTAATTCATGAAAGTATATGGGATTCACCCATTCTCTTGGTTATCCACTCAGGTCTGAGAAGAGATTAAATTAATGAAAACCTGACTCTTGACATAACCTAATTTTTCTCAATGGTTCCCTGCAACACAGGGATCAAGTTGTCAAAAGAGTTTGTGTGAGTGAGGGGCAGAACCTGAGCTACTGGTAAATGTCTTCTTCACTCCTTCAGTAAGGAGTGAGCAGCAGTACTGATGGAGCCTGCTTTCTGATGAATGGCATTTCTCTTCATTAGGTTTTGGTGCCTCATGGTAAGGTCTAGCAGAAATCTTTTCCCTGTTTTAGGTTTTCTAGAACCAAGGGGGTCTCTGAGGCCCAATAGATTTTTAATTTGTGGTGTATCCTGCCGTTCAACAGAAGCAGAAGAAAGGTCTCTATTCTCTGCTTCCAGGACTTCATTCAGAAAACTAGGTGGACATGCATGAAGTTTTGTTTTTAAAGATCATCTTCCCTGGATTTAGTCAACATGCCCAGTGATTTCTTTAATCCCTAAGACTGAATGGATGAGCACACATATTATCTGTGTGCTCAGGGAACACCAAGAAATAGATACATATTTTAAATCCATTTGCTTCTAAGCTGTTCTTGTCTACTAGGCAGATTTTCTTTGTTAATTAACATAAGCAGCTTTTCTTTTCTCATCATTTTTCCTCCAGTGTCTCGCTACTTGCATTTTGTTATATGAGCTTGCTAGTTTTAACACTAAAACAACAATAGTTCACATTATAATTTAGGTTTGGTTAGAAGCCCTGTGGTGTTACATGTTCCATTTTGGTGTGGTTTTGTCTTTTCTTTCACTAAAAGTGAGTAACAACAAATGATGTTCTAAGGAGAAGGAAGTTTGTGGGGGGGTTCTAGTTGTGTTGGCATTTTTGTGGCTTGTTTTTTTTTTTCCCCTCAGTTGCCTCTAGCAGAAGGTCACATGGGGCAAATCATCATGAATCACACGCACTGACAGTATCTCGATGTAGAACTTGTCCAGAAAGAGAGAAAATTAACTCTTACATAAGCTGGAAACTGAACCCAGCTATTCTAAGCTGATTCTAAAATGTTAGAGTAAGACACTCCTGATAGCTTTAAGGAAAATATTCCATGTGTGCTTTGAGAGTTGAATCCCATTTAGAAACACCAGCTAGTGAAGACTGTAATTGCTTGCTTTGTGATATGAGGTGGAAAATGAGTACTACTGTATTGTTCTGAAGACTTAAATGCTACCTCCTTGTGTCTGTGGAGGATTTTGAATTGTGTCTTTTGGCAAGGTGACCCGTTTGCTCCTGCCCTAAGGAGTGAATAGCTGCTCTTCTGTGTGCACATGCATCCTAGAAGGTTTAGCTCCTGTCTCCAGTCGCTATAGTAGATGCCCTTCCCCTGTATTTGCTTAGTAAACATAACTCCTACTAATGCTGTTCCCCCTCATTTCTTTCCCATGAAGCAGCTCATTCTAAAAATCCTCAGCTACAAGATGAACTATAGAAGCCTTCTACTTCTAGAAAAGGGAGAGTGAATATAATAAATCTTCTTTGCCTCGTTGGTGGGATATTGACCCTTTCCCACAGCTCCCTGTATGTGTTTATTTCCAAGGAGGACAACTCTGTTAGCCATTGCTTCCTTGCTATCTCTTGCTAAGGCTTTACCCATAAAGCAGTGATCTTCAATATTTCCTTCCAAGGCAAAACTACTCCAGGAACACAGTTTGCACTGACTTGTCACAGTTCATTAGGCCCAGCTGACTTCAGCTGATGACATACATGATTTGGGTTTTTACCCACTATAGAACAAGAGCAGAATTTCAGGTCTACTATCTACATTGCTGAGGATCTAATCGTTTTCTTGGTACTCCGCCAGCTGGAGAAGTTTATATATATGCATGAAGCAAAACTTAAGTAAAACTTGTTAGATCTTGTAATTCCTCCCACTGTATTTCCCAGCATTACAGATAGTTTTATACAATCACTTTGTTTTACTGAGCATTACACTTGCTAAATCTATAGGCAGGAACAGGGAGTCTTGTTGTGCTCCTCTCTTTTGATCACTGAAACCTGCAGGGAGTGTCAGAGCTGCACTGTTTGGGCCAATGACCCTCACATTGTGGCTCTTCTCTTGACCTCATACTTCTTTATTTTCATGTATTCACTTCCAGAAATCAGTCAAATCAGGAGACCCACAAAACAGGGATATCTGAGATATCAGAGGTGCAAGAACCCACTGTGTCCCTGCATAATTCTCAATTTTATAGTTTTTCATGGTCAAGAAACAACTGAACATGGCACTTACTAACATGGACTAGTCGACAAGGTAGTGATCAGTCAAAGGTAGAACTCAGTAATGTCAAAGGTCTTTTCCAACCTAAAGGACTCTGTGATCCTGGGAAATAAGCCCCGATCATACTTCCTTCTGGTAACTAGCTGAAGGAGCACAAGATTCAAATTCTTCATTTTTCCTCAGCACCTGAGACACTGGGATGCCACCAAGTTTCCATTCAAGAGGAATACAAACCCTCCTTCTGTTGGCTAAAGGTGGCTTCAAAGATCAGTGCCTGAGTCAGGTGACCACTTACCTGTCACTGTGCTCAGAGGAGCTGAGTGTATGAGAAAACAACATCTCAAGCCAGGCTCTGAGGAATGAAGCTTTGCAGGAGACACTGGGCTTTCACATGATCAGGATAGGAGTACTCCTCCACAAGACAGAGAAGCTAAACAAGACCCTCCTTCTGTGTGACTGTGTTGGTCTTTGGTTTGGTTTTGTGTAATTTGAAAAACAAAAAAATAAGACCTTGAGTGTCCCACGTTCACTACCTCACTACCACGTAGGGAAGCAAACACAGTACTCTAGCAAACAAGTTGGAAATTCAAGGCCACTCTTCAGGGTAAGTCACCTCAGAAAAAAGCATTTTCTTCAAGGCCAAAGTGGTAACTTGACCACTGCTTCGGTGACTTGACTTGTGCATTCAGCTTTTTTCCCTCTTCCTTATAATGCAAGGAAATACTGAATTATGCAAAGTAAAGTTACCCCACTGTTTGGTTATTTTGGGTGTTTTCCCTACTTTTTTTTTTTTCTTTAGTTAGGCTGTACTCTCAAGGTTGCTTTTTTATCTTGTTCTGAAAAAATGCTTGAAAAAAAAGGATTGGGTTTGTCTTGTGGTCTCTGTTTTAATGTTCCAGTATATCTGAGGCAACCCGTTTTTCCTTGATTTAGACAAAACCCTCTGGTTTTATTGCATCTTTCATTCTTTAACAATTTTCCCTGTACCTGTGTTGTGTGTAGAAGTAGGGTCCTAGAAACTACTGCCACATTAGAATTCTGAAGCTGTGAAAATGGCTGTAATATCATATTTACTATAACATTACTTCCTTGAAAAATCCCTTACTCTTGGAAATCAGATTATACAACTCACATCTGCCCTGGTAAGAATTAGGTTAACATCTATTTTGCCTGCTGGCAGCCTAGAAGACTTTTCCTTTCTTTCTTTCTTTTTTTTCCCCCCCTTTCAAATAACTACATCTGAGGGGGCTGCATACAAAGCTGACAACATATAACTCCAGGATCCATGTGCCCTGCGACATGGAGGTACAATAATAAACAGCCCATAACAGATTATGATGTCCAGATACTACAGCTTTCAGAGTACAGATGGTGATGCTGTCAGGAAATATCAGCCCTTGCTCTCTAAACGTCTGTCACATTTCATTAGGGTGCCCAGATGACTCTTTCCTCCACTGCTGAGGCTTGACAACAGATAACAAATGAGTTTTGCTGGTAATTGCCCCATTCCTTATTATTTTGTGATCACTTCATTTCACCCAAGCATCCATATCTACAGAGGCAAAAAATACTTCCACATAGGAATTTTCATGTTGTTGGTGACAACAAATGTGTTGTCACTCAGGGAAATGCCAAATGCTCTGCAAATGGCCAAAAGAAACCCATTTTCCTCTCAGTACACCTTTCTAGAGGAACAATACATCAACCTAAGGCTTCAGTGTACATTTGCAGACACCTTCAGGAGACAGACAACTCCTCTTTGTTTTGTGACTGTTGCTTTGGGTATTAGACTATACTATGTCTCTCTTGTTGTCATTTTGCCTTTACCTTGGGCTGAGACTCCGGCAGTGCAGTCACATGGAGAACAACAGGGTTATAAAGGGACAGGATGAAGCCATGGTTTTGCCCTAGCTGCACTAGAGCAGAGCTAAAAACTCTATTTCCTCCCCTGTCTTTCTGACATGAAGTAATGAAGCAACAGGATTGGGGGACCCTGGCCTCCTCTGTTACATTATTTTCCCTATCAAAATATAGGACACCACCAGACCACACTGAAAGGCACAGGAAAAAAGGCCCTAAGTGGTCACTGAAGACCCTTTAAACATCAGCACAGACTCTGAGGGGATGCTGGATCTACAGCAGTGCTCTGAGGAGGCAATTTTCCTACAGATTCATCCTACAAATCTTTATTCCTTTATAACATAAATCATGCTATGTTTTGGGGTAAATGAAACAGCAGTCTCTTTTGGGAACACAAATTACTTACCAACAGAAACTTGCCCAGATGAGAGAAGATCCTCACTGCTCAGTCTTTCTTGCCTGCTTTATGTGTGCTTTATGCACGAAAAGGAATCCTAAATACAGTAATTTTGCTGTGAACACTCTGATAGGTCAAATCACATCCCCCTATTAATTTTTTAGGGTCAGGCTTAATGCATGACAACAGAAAGCTTGTGACATTATGTGACACGAAACCCACAACTAAATGTATGTCTCAGACTGTCAGAATTGTTTTCATAGTCAACTCCATCCCAAAAGTCTTGCACACCACTCCTCATTGTTCGTGGTTTGCTGACTAGTTTTCTGTTTGTATTTGTGGGAGAGAGAGATAGGTTGGTGCCAGTCTTTGTCTTTTTTTAAAAAAGTCTTTCTTTTGCTGTTAAGGGGAAACCATTAACTTATCTGGAAACAAAGAAAACTTGTTCTGGCTTCAGCTGAAAGAAATCAAGGGGTGAGAGAGCAGCTGCACTTTTGTGTTCACAGCTGATACGTGGATAGATTCAGAAGCCGTTAGTAACTTCAAAACACAAAGATTTCTAAGGGTGTTTTCTGGAACATGTCAGAGCAGGAGTAGCTGATAAATATTCAGTAGGCTTTACTTTTCGCAGGCAACTTTCCTGGTACTATAAATGAACTTCTTACGATTTTACTCTCTATCACCCATAGTGGTCCTAAAATCTCATATGAGCAGCTTTTTGGTTTTACATATATTCTCAAATGAACCTCCTAGGGATAAATCAATGATAGGGAGTATTTTTTTTCCTAGCAAATGGGGTAAGGGATTTTATAAGTCATCTCTTTTCACATACTAGCTCTACCTGTCTCTCTGCAAAAAGGCAGCCTGCCAAGTTAGCCATTATGCATCGCTCAGGGCAAATCAAGAAGAAAAGCCAAAGGTTCCAGCCGAGGTTTAGAAATTGTACGTGTGTATGTTTTAATTGCATTAAAGGTGCATGATGTTCCTGTAAGAACAACACCTGGAGGGGCACTGGCTCTAGCTCATTCCCATTTTGAAGTCTGCAGTCTACCTGTTTTTAAAATTATTGTTATTGTTTTAGAAGAGTCATGTAAATAAATCAATAATTTGAATGAGCTATAGAATATTTTTCCAAGGAGCTGAGAAAATATTAGTCATGTTTGCCTTTATTTCTGAACCCAGTTGCAGTTAACGAACCCAAGCTCTTAAAAATCCTGGCAGGATTCTCACCATCTTGAAAGAAGCCTAGATTTTACCCAATTACACTTCCAACACTGGCTTCAAATCTGCAACTGCTGCTTTCATGTTGTACAAATCGCAGTCCATATCTTGGCAACAAACCATATGCAAGAATGCACAATGAGCTCAGCTGAACCTGAGTTACCCATCTATGTGATCATCTGGGGTCAGTGGTGAAGTTTTCTTTGCCTGACTTCCAAAGAAAGTGAGGTTTACATGCTCACATTAGCTGTCAGGACTTGTACCTCCTGAAATCTTTTGTATCTGTTGGCCCATGCAATGAAACCTGACAGAAGGGTCTTGGGATGTGACACCCCTTCCTGCTCGGAGATGGAGCGTCCAGGGAAAAATAGTGGGGAAGGCTTGATTTTGAGGGATGCTTTAAGGAAAAAACTGTTCTCCCAAGCACGCCTGAACTACACATTCCACATATAACTCAGTTACTCTAGGGATTATTTGTAACAGGTCTTACTTTATTTTGAGACATTTCAGTACATCTAGGCTTTTGGAGATTGCAGTGGCTTTTTTAAGGTTTTGAATTCTTTACGAAAATTACAGGAGCCCTCTTTGTTTGAGATCTAGACAGCAATATTTGCTATCTAAGCAAATATTTACAAAAGGCAAACACTCTCTCCATAGGTACTTTCACAAAGGAGAGGAAAAATCAAAATTCACGCATTTTACAAAAAGGAGAGAACAAACTGTTTCTAAAACATGGCAATTCGTTCACTCCATACAATATTCTTCATATGAACATGGTGTTCCTCACTTTTATCAGTTTTCAATAATGCTTAAAACTTTGTAAGACACACACAAAAATCAGAAACAGTATCTGGAATCAAACTTGTTGTTTAGCACCAAGACACACAAACGAATTACACTTCCTTCTTTTCTTCTCCATTGCAATTAGGAGTTTTAGCCAAAAGACGTAGCTACAACCAAATAATTTGTTATTTAGTCTTTGTTGAAGCTTACTCTTCAAAGAATGCATTACATTATGAGCTGCAGCAAATACAGGCTCCGATTGCTCTTAACATGCAGAGTAACTTCTCATACTGTAAAAGAAATGGTAGTATTATTTATTTATTCACTGGAGACTACTCTTGGTCCTTTTAATGTATAAAATACAAATTGCAGCTATATATTTTTTACCTGATGCACACACAGAAATCTCAGGAACAGAGACAACTTGTTAAGATCCTTTAGCTACAAATGCAAAAGTAACCATTCAAAGATATGCTTCAGGATTTCTGAACATTTAAGTGAAATACCACTTGCAGTCTGAAACAGTTGGAAAATGATTGAAAATTCAAATGATGACACCATATTTTCCCATGAAAATTCTGTCCTTCCTTATTAGTCACTGGTGTTGTATTTGCCAAAGTTAAATTACTGTAGTCATTCTCTAAATTTGTAAATATTCCCAACTCTTATGAATATTTTAATAACTCCTAGGAATATTTTATATTTCTGTGAATTGTGTCATCAGAAGAAAATATGCTTTTGCTAAAGAAGTTCTGAATTCCTTTCTACAAGGAGATGCCAGCAACATACGAAGTAGGGTTTTTATCAGCCTACATAGCCCTGTTTTTTGTGGATGCCAGAAGAAAAGGCTATTTCATCAGTGTTTGCAGTCAAGCAGTCCAAAAAAGGTCAGTATCTCAGAGGGATTTTTGGCAAAGGTTTTCAATTTCGTTTTCAATGTCGTTTTCCTTTTAAACATTGTTTTAACCTCAAAAGCACTTCCTTTCCCTTGTCATTTCCATCACAGAGCCCTGCAGCTTCCTGAGCCATGCAGGCAGCTCTGCACTCTGCCATGCCATGCTGTGCCACATCACAGAACCCCCCTGAGATGTCTCATGCATTTTTGCATGACTGGTGGCTCTGCATGGGATTTTTAGGGAGCTCTTGTGGTGGTGCCACCCTATGCACAGCTGCTCCCATCCTCAGAATGGTTTAGAAACCTTCCTAGCAATCTTTCAGACTCTTTTTACTTTATTTTTTTTTTGATTCTGTGATGAATTAATGTTGTTGTGTACATTCCACTGTGAAGGTGACCTGGCACTGGAACAGGTTGCCCAGAGAGATCGTGAAGTCACCATCCCAGGAGATATTCAAAAGCCATCTGGACACACTCCTGGGCAACTGGCTCACCACAGACTCTTCCCCCATGCATGAGCCAGGGGAGGACCAGCCACCGCCTCTCCCTGCCCACGGAAAGCAAAGGCCAGCTCCTGGCCCAAGGAGATGCCCACGAGAGAGAGCCAGGAGACCTCTCATGGCTGGTGATGGCAGATAAGAGTCCATGTAACCCCTGTGACTGCCCCAATTTTAGCATAAGCACCCATCTGCAAGGAATCAGTCAGACACAGCCAGTGATTCTCCACTCTGCAATTTCGATTATAAGTAGCTGTTTGTCTTTTTTAAGTAGATGATGTCACAAGTCAGTTACTGCAGTTGTTAATGTTTAGTGCTCTTATTTCAAAATCAGGTTGTCTGCCACAACAGGTCTGTATTATTTCCCTTAAAGCAGAACCCTTTTAAATCAATCAATTATAGAAAGAATATTTTCCTGTGCCCTGTACCAAAGGAAATGTATTCTAACTCAATGCAAACAGGATTAAACTATTAAAAAGAGATTTCCTAGTCCAGACAAGGCTCTTGGGTTTCATTCAGTCTTACATTACAGTATTTTATGCTGAAATATAAACTTTATTTCAGGAAATTAGTAAATTCACAATGACAGAGTCCAGAAATAGAACCGAATAAGGAGAGGAACTCGTTTTGGTGTGTGTCCTCCTTAGCTGTACTGACTAAACAGCTTCATTTGCTAAAGCTGTGTTTGTAGTCCAAAAAGGCAGCTACCAAGTGAAACACAGCATTGCATGATGCCCTGGGAAATGACTGATGGGGCACTGTCTTGTGGTGCTCGGTGTTTATGCACAGTCAAAAACTGTACTCCTAGGGAGACTCCCATCCAGAGGGGACAAGGGATCCATGGGAAGTGCAGAGGGGAGAAGATGAGAGCAGAAGGGCTGGGCTCAGCCAAAAACAACTCCCACCTATCCCTCCCAGGTCACCTCCAGAATGTGGAATGGAAACAGTCCTGTAGATGTGCACCACCAACAGCCCAAAAATTAGATAAAAGAATGGCAGAGCCAGGGCAGCCTTTCCCTCAGCATCAAGCACTCTGCCTTTGAAAAGGAATGGACACAAACAAAACAGGTGCTATGGAGGGCTGGTGTTGAAAAGCTGCTATTACAAGGCCTGAAATAAAGCTTTAAATTATTTAAATTTAAATTATTTCTAGGTAGGAAGAATTGAACGTTATTCAGTGCAATTTTTATCAAAATATAGAAAAAATTTGTTATTAAAATGCACGGTTTATGCTGAATGCATTTAATAAAAAAAGTGACTCAGCTTTCTGGAAGAAAAGTCTTTATACAAATCACAGCTATTCCCTGCAGAGAAAAAAACCCTTGAACAGACAGCAGTTCCAAGACAGAACTAAAGCTCTATGAAATGGGTAAACCCTCTTAAACACTGGGATTTTTTTGGCCACCAAGAACTGAGCCATGCGGGAAGTCTTCAAAAGCATTTGCCTAGCACGAGTATTAGGAGGTAGTAGAGAATGGAAATCTTTTCATAGTGAATTTTTTTTTCAAACTAAACAAAGCTAATTGTAGAAGTGACAATTCTGAGATTGAGTTACAGAGTTAATAAAATATTTTTGAGATATTAGTTGGTAAAGATATAAAAATCAAAATAGTCATGTTCTCAACTGTAAAGTTACTAAACAAAATTTAAAAATTCACATTCAGTGAGTGGGCTGAAAATAGTCAGAACTAAATCTAAGAATGGTCCAGCATCTTGTGGATGCATTTGTGTGAATCATACAATGTGCTTAATTTCACAATGGTATGGGCTCCACTGTAAAATACATAGGTTGTGTTAATGGAACTCATTCTAACACTAAAGTGGAAGAAAGTCATCTGTGTGATAATAGAACCTATTTGTCCTGCTGGTTATAGTTTTCTCTGTATTGGTCCCTCCCTCACTACAGGATGATTTATCTCAATTTCCCTGTCATCCTCTTAATGAAGTTAGCCAAGATCCCCAGTATTAAATTACAGAGAGCACACAGGCTCTCTGTACAACGTTTTGGAGGTCTAAGTTCTTTAAGCTGCCTGTTCCTTCTGGGGGCAAACCTTTTTATTAAAGATTTATTTTGTCTGGCCTTTGAAACTAGTGAATTACCATCAATTTGAAAGTTTTTCTAAGCTTATTCCCTGACAAAAGAGGGGAAGTGGAATCAAACTCTGCTGCTGCAGAACTCTTTCTTGTGATATCGCTATCAGGCAACCTTTAAAGAAATTAGATTGTAGTCAGGTTTCAGACACAGTGTCCCGGCTTGAGACAAATTCAGACACACGGCCATATTATATATAATTGCTTTTCAATGTGACTGTAGTCTGGTTTATTTTAGAGTTGTTCAAAATGGCACAATTAGTGCCCATTAGAGCAAGCTGCACCTGGGGTTGGAGGAAGAATATTCCCCTGGAACAGGGAATGACAGCAGCTGGTTTGGTTGGCCCACTTGGCTGATGCAGCTTTAACCAAGCTCCTGCTCTTCAGCCTTGATTGCCCTCACAGGCTTGGCATTTTCTGCTCCTGGGATGAAAAGAGACCTACAAAATGGATGCAAGACTACTGCTTCTACCCCAAGCACTTTTTTGATCTGACAACTCAGTTGTCACTGGAGCTCATGGGTCATTTTCAGTGGCCCTCTGTTCAGTGTTTTTCAGGCCAAATAGTAAAAATTAACTATTTTGTCAACATTTAAATTATTTTTAATGCTGTATCATAGGATCATAGAATGGTTTGGGTTGGAAAGGACCTTCAAAGGTAATCTAGTACAAGCCCCCTGCCATTGGCAGGGACACCTTCCACTAGACCAGGTTACTCAAAGCCCCATCCAGCCTGTCCTTTAACACCCTGGGATAGGGCATTCACAGCTTCTCTGGGCAACCTGTTCCAGTGCCTCACCACCCTCACAGTGAAGACTTTCTTCCAAATATCTATCTAGATCTAGTCTATTTCAGTTTAAAGGCATTCACTCTTGTCCTATCACTACATGTCCTTATCAAAGGTCCCTCTCCAGCTCTTTTGCAGGTCCTTTCAGGCACTAGAAGGTGCTCTAAGGCCTTCCAAGGTCTTCCTAGATCCATCTCTTTGCCAAGATGAACAACTCTAGTTCTCTCAGCCTGTCTTCATAGGAGAGGTGCTCCAGCCCTCTGATCACCTTCATGGCCCTCCTCTGGACTCACTCCACCAGCTCCACGTCTTTCCTGTGCCAGGGATGCCAAAGCTGGATGCAGCACTCTGGGTGGGGTCTTGGAAGGGTGGACCAGAGGTGTGGAATCACCTAGGTCAATCTGCTGGAAACATTTCTTTTGATGTAGCTCAGGATACTGTGAATGTGCATTACTGGCTCATGTTAAGCTTCTCACCAACCAGTGAGGCAATAGTGGAGGTTTTGAAAGGTGTATAGCTTCTCTGAGCACAACACACACATTAATTGTTCGTTAGTTAGATCCCTAAATTCACCTGTGTTAAGAACACCTTTTTCTGATCTATGCCTATGAGAAATTTGGGGTTTTCCCTGCTTACTCTAACTGTATGTGTTTTTACAGTGTAGTCTGGGGTCTTGCAAACTAAACATTTTAGATCAGCTTATGTGAAAATTAGATTCGAAATTTGACTGTCTAACAAGAACAGGAAGCTTTCCTGTGATTCTTTGAGTAGCTTTCCTACCATCATTCCTGAGGCTATCTTTTTGTTCCAGAGCACTTCAACCACTCTCCCAGATTAAGGTACTTCTAACAGCTATTGTCTCCGATTCCTGTGGAGTATCCAGCCGAGAAGAGACAGCAGTGGTGTGAGTTGTCTCATGCCTCTTTGACAGCTGCAGTTCAGCCTCCTACATCTTTATCCCATCTTTGCCAGACTGCTCCAACAGCCCCAGGATGTTCTACATGCCCTTGGTTGCACCTCTGGGATGTGTAATTATCTCTTCTAGAAAACTTAGCATGGGCTGCAAAGCTGGAAGAGAGGCTTTTTAACAGAAATCAGCAACAGGTAGGAATCCTGATCACCAGCCATGGGTTCCTTTATTTTACACAGGAAAAAAAAAAAGAAATAAGCCAACATCAACAGAATTATGTGGTGGGTACCCCTCAGCCCTTCAGGAATATCCTTCACTTTTGTTCCTCACCTACTGCTGTTTTCACATATCAGAAAAAAGTTGGAGCCTTGTTAGCATAGAAAGCCAATGAGGAAAACAGATTTTCAGTGGTGTTTGGTGCATCTTTTCATCACCTGACAAAGAGAGAAGGCGCTTGCAAGTTCCCTCAAAATAATATGAAATAATTTTGATGTTTAAGAACTATGTTAAATCACTTCTTAGGTTGACTGCTCTGGAGGTGAAATAACAAATTTGACATTTAGGGGTACTGATGGCAATTACTGTGCTCAGTTACAGAAACTGAGAAGGTACTTGCTTTATTGACAAAGGACTAACAGCTTTATTAATATTCATTCCAAGTCAGAGGCAAGTATCCTTTTGGTAAGTAGCTCAATAGTACCCATCACAATCTATAATAACAAACTGTTGATCATACATGACACTCCCTGATGTAGAACTGAGGATTTATAGCACAGAATACATGAGGATATTAAACTCTTGCACAGTGATCTGAGGAGGAGGAGACAGAGGATACTTACTCAAATGTTAATTAAGAATTTTCCACATCAAGACACCTTGTCCACTTCTTGCCACTGCATATTGGAATACCACAGTGAGGCCATGATGATGTTTTTGCCTTTTCTTTTATACCCCTTTTATACCTTTTTACAACTTCTGTATTCTTAGTGCTTTTTGCCTACATTCTTGGACTTGTTTGTCAAGCTAGGAGACTGAACATCTCAGAAGCCTTGGAGTTAGGGATCAGAATGCCCCAGACCCCAAAGTCCTCTCCAGAACACATTCTGTAAACCAAGATAGAACCATCCAGGGGAAGGTTCCTTGGGGAGGGGGGCTCGTTTGAGCCTCTAATTGGAGTATTTTTGATAGATATGCTAATTAGTAAGACCTATAATGTTAGACCAGAACTTTTGGGTGCATTGCGGTGTGCCTTTCAGTGCATTCGACCTAGACGTGGTGCACCTACGGATCCTTAAAATAAATACCAAGGTAAAATCCCTTTTTCCCTTCTAACCGTGTTTGACTCTTGATTTTAAGACCAGGAAAAGGAATCAACAGGATACTTCAAATCATCATTTTAATTTTGTCTATTTAGCACAATTCTGAGTGTTTTTAACGTCTTCTGTGAATAAAAGATCATAAATCTTCCAGCTGAAAATGCTTTCCAAACAGAACATTAAAATATTTCTATTATTTTGACACCACTGGGCTAACTCTTTTAAATCCTTTTTTTCTAATTCTGATATATGACATACACAGCGGATGAGGGAAAGAGAGGGGGTTTTCTTCTTCCTCTTGGAAACACAAGCAGATGGATTGCTGAAAGCTTGTGGGAAGAGGGGAAAGGGCCTTCCATGGTAAGGATGGAGGAGACCACCCTGCAGTTAGTGAGAACCCCATACTCAAGTGAGGGGTACATATCATGACAGGAAAGGCTTGGCCTCAGGCAAAAAGTTGGCAGGACTGTAGTCAATAAGCAGATTGATGTACTTGCACTATTTCTAGCAGAAGCTGAGTCCTTTCAGAAACGGCGAGAGAGACATTTGAGTGGTCATTTCATTTACATAGTGGATTTTGTACAGCTGGAACCTGCATTTCTGGGACTTTCACAGGGTGCCAGCAAAGTCGCTGCATTACCGTGAAAAGTGAAATAGCATCCTCTAAAATGCAGGCCAGCAGAAGGACCTCTCAGACATTATCTAGGGGAAAAGTTCTGGAGCAAGGACCTATGGTAAAGCTAGAATGTAAAAGTTGTTCTGAAAGCATAACACTAATGAGAGCTGGATTCAGAGTTGGAGTCTTATGGCTGATGTATCAAAAAAAAAAAAAAAAAAAAAAGCTGTTTTGCCTAATAATGGCATCTGGACAAATCTCTCCCTTAAGCGGATTCTCCAGTGTTTAGCAAAGTAGGGGCTCCCACTGCAGACTCCCCCTGAATGGTCTGTGCAGACAGCTGTTTTCAGAGACTTTGCAAGAGCCTAGTTTTTCTGTTTGCTAGACCTTTGTTAAACCTAAATTAAATCAGGCAGCAAAATTCACCTTCCCATTTCTGTTGCTCGGAAAGCTCTTTAGACGTGTATTTAGAAAAGCCTTAATTTGAACATGTCTTTTAATGGAACCCGGTAATGATGTTTTCTGGTAATAAAATTTTTCATGTCTCTTATGAGTCTGCTAGTGCTTTCATTTTTCATTTGCATTTCGAAAGCTTGTATTTTGTCTAACTTATGACATTTTAATGTGGTCTGAGAATCAAAATTTTGGCCTCGCATACTAGGAAATTGGAGAGATAGCAAATCAAACACTTAGAATCAGTCAACCATTTTGAAATCTTGGCTTATGCTCATATAAAAATTAAATTTTTAAAAAATTAGGAAAATAATGAACTTGTGAGGAAGTAAAAATATCTATGAGTAAGAGTGGTAGGATTTAGACTGCAAGTAGTTGCATCAGGCCCAACACCTATGTAGACTTTTTGAAGGCTCTACATCACAGTCTAAGCATGGACAGACTCCAGCTGAGGGTTTTTTTGAGATAATATTTGCCTACAGAGTCTCCAAGAAAAAGGTCTATTTCTGGGTGCTTGATTATCCAGACCAGTGTCTACTAAACACTTCCAACCTTAGGCCATATTACATAGTAGGGATGGAGAGGAGTTCTGTTTCCAGCTCAGCTATTTAAAAAAAATGGTACAGGACAATTTCCAATTCCTGATTGTTTCAGGTATCTCTCACCCCCACAGAGCATGGGTAAATATTACTGTACTAGTTTGAAAACAAACCAGGGAGAGGCACCAAGTCAGAATAACAATTTAATCGGGAAATTTAAAAAAAAAAGGCAGAAAACACTGGTTCAAACTGACAGAGTCAGGATACAGCCTGAGTCCCTGTTAGTCAGGGTGGCAGTAGCAGTCGGATAAGATGGTGGCTGCAGTCCTCCTGAAGTGGTGGATGTGGTTCTGTTGAAGAGTAATCCTGTAGAAGGGTCTGCTCTTCCTCGGAAGGTCCAGTGGTGGCTGTGTAGCTCCTATCCTCTGGAAATCCAATGGAAAGAGTGTATGTGGTATTCGGAATCTCAGATTATATCCAGGATGGGATGCTTGGTTCCTCCCTCTGGGTGGAGCATCTCACAATGGGGTAATGAGTCATGAGGCCAAGTGTTGATTAAGCTCATTAACAGAAGATAGTCCGGAGGGAGTTATCTCTGAGTCATGGGGCAGGACAATGATGGGCCATTAACAGAAAGATAGTCTGGGGGGAAGAGGCAAGGAAACACTGCCCCATCTGGTTTCAACAGCTCATGAGGATGGTAATAGAATACACTGCAACCCAGGACAATTACTCAAGAAAAAAAGATTAGGGTGCAGTTAAATACTAACAACTGTCTGTACTCCATTGCTTTTAGGTCAAAATAGCAATAGCACAGTTTTATTCCTTGGCTTCTTCATGAAGAACAATGATTGTTGAAACTCTTTATATATGGTAAATGTGGGGAATCCTAAATCACAGATTCATGAGAAGATTTAAGTTAAAAAGTATGAAATGTTATGCAAAGCCTGTCTGGAGGGTCAGGGCAGAGCAAGTGGACAGCGTAATGCTCAGCAGCATAAACCCATGGCTGTATCTTTGGTGCCCCAGACCCTGCAGGCTTGTGATGGCACGAGTGCCTCAGACAGAAATACAGGGTAGAGCTCGTAGTGCATTGCTCAGCACAGGGGAAATAATGTGTGCTAGCAATGCTTCTCTGAGCTCTTTAGCAATGTATCACCAAGTTACCTGTGGAGAAGGCTGCCGGCTGCTGTGTCGGGTCAAGTAATTCTGCAATGCCATCTTAAGGTGATGATTTACTTCTGAATACGGAGCTGCAAGAAGCAGGGGCAGGGATTGTGTTGTTTCATGTCCCTCGCCCCATGCCAGGCTACTGGCCACACTGCACTCACGTTGTTGGCCAGACAGTCACAAGGCTTAAAATGATGGCCCAGGGGAAAGAACCACAACAGCTTGGCTCATAGAGAGGCATATTTCTTTAACTAAGCAGCTCAAAAAACAGCCTCAGGTGACTCTCTAGTGACTACTATCACCAAATTATGAAGGAAAGTAAGGAATTTATGTTCTTTTTGTCCCAGTGAACTATTAACCTTATTAATGTAACTGGTCATCACTAAATGCTGGGAATACTTAAGGGTTGCCTTGGAAAAAAAAGTTCAAGTGTCCAATAACTTTTTGCTTTGAGCTGATGTCATTTGGAATCAGAGCAGAGAGAACAAAATGAAAAGGGTAGGGTTCTTTTTACAGCCAGAAATATGGCATTTTAATTTAAATTAGGTGAAGAAATTGAGATGCTTGGAGAGATGGAGGAATAAAGGGTAAGAAAGGACAGGGAGAAAAGAGCTGTCAGGCCTAATGTGTAGAGAAATAATTATACCTGAAATACTGTGTAATTATTAAAAATGCATTGCCCCATAATGCTGCCAGTAGGACTTGGCATTATCTGCTCCTTAGCTTTTGTGCTAAAATAGTGAAAGCTGCCCATATTTTTCTTGAAGTATGATATGGCTGAAAAAGGTCCAGTAAAAATAAATTTGATTAACCCTTTGAGGAATAATGCGGCACCAGGCACTGGAGGCCTCCTCCAGAGAACAGAGACAGGCTTTGGGGGACTATGACAGAGCAATTCCAGTGAAATCTTGACCAGAACTGCAAAAGAAGTCTGTGACTTGGGTTATTATAGTAATGAAACTGCTATTTTTCCATAGAACAGCACAATGGCAGCTTTCCTTTTTTTTTCCTAGAGGGAAGTTGCTGTGCCCCTGAGAAGGAGAAAAGAACATCTCTCTAAGTAACTTCAGTCAAATCCTGCAGCGAATAAATTTGCAAGCAGTGACGTGTGACATGAAGTTTTCACACAGTATTTAATTAGAAACTAAATTTATGATCTAGCTGTTACACAGAAATAACATCCTAATTCATTTAAAAGCTTAATTGAAAGTCACTTCAAAGGATTCCAGCATTCCTTTTTCAAAATATTTTAAGGGACTGTGTCATTAGCCATTTAAAAAAACGTTTTAATTCTTTTTTCATAATCCCATGTGTCCCAAGACTGATTGTAGTTTTACTACTAAATCATTAAGGACAGAAATGAATCTCTGGGATAAAAATTCCCCTTAAGGTTTTACGGGTTACTGATTATATACATACCAAGACCATCCTACTACGTGTTTAAAAGAAAGAATAAATCTTTGCTGATCTCTCTACAGCAAGCTAGCAAGCCAGCAAGCCTATTTAACTTTCCTTAAGGAGAGGTCTATTGTGTAAGCAAGGCTGGCACTGGCTATTTAATGGTTCATAAGCATAAAGCTGGGCCAGCTCACTTTCCTTTGAAACTCAGTTTTGGTGTTTGGACCTTTTTGCTTCACTTTGCCCTTCCTCGTTGAGGTGTCAGACACCTCAGCTGTTCTCTGTGGGCATTTTTGGGCACCCCAGCTGAGAAGGGTCATTGCTGTGGCTGTCTGAGAGCTCTTGAAAGGACTGATGTTTTCAACACTCTTTCTGGGAAATAACTCTCCAAGATTCGCTTAGCTGTAGGGTTTTGGACTCAGTCTGGGAAAGGGCAGCACTGAATAATTCAGGTCCCATGAACTTTAACAGGCACAGACAATGAGCAACACCTCCCAGAAGCAGCAGAACAAAGCAATGGGAAGGGGACTGACAGTTAGGAATAGTTTAGTTTGAAGGGACTGTCTGGAAATCATATAGTATTTGTGTGAAAAAGAGGTTGCAGGATGATGCTCCTTCTATGGCCGCTCTGGCATTGAAATCCTCACAGTCTTCTGCTGAAAAATTATTTCCACAGTGACCCTGAGAAGCATTTCAGAAATCTTTCTTTTCAGAGAAAGGGTTGTGGCCAAGTGGCTTTAAGGAGTCATGTTTCATAAAGGTGTTGAAAAAACATAGTGAACTTACACAGGAAACTGACAGAATCTGTCAAAATATATCAACAGTAGCATACATGTTAATTCCTGATCCTTTTTTTTTCTTTATTTTTTGTTTTGTTTTGTTTCTCTTGAAATGCCTGTCAAAGTGTAGGAAAGCCAGAAGAAATTCACAGAGAAGCCCACTGAGCTCTTGTGCAGCTGGGTCTGCCCATGTTTGCTGTCACCCAGCTCTGCTGACAGAAGTATCCCACCAAACTGTTTCCCGGTCTGGTGGATCTTCCCCTAACTCAGAAAAAGATCTTTTGTAGACACTTTGGAGTCTGCACTAGAAAAGCAAGAACAACTTGCTCAGGGAGAAAGTAGCTATTTGGCACACTTCATTGATATTCACAGATTGATGTGCTGGAGCATGTCCAGAAAACAGCAGTGGAGCTGATGAAGGGTCTGGAGCACAAGTGTTACGAGTGCAGCTGAGGGAGTTGGGTTGTTTAGCCTCAAGAAAAGGAGGCTCAGAGGGGACCTTATCACTCTCTGTATCTATCTACCTGAGAGGAGGGTGTAGTGAGCAGGGTGTGTGTCAGTCTCTTCTCAGGTAACAAGTGTTGGGATGACAGGAAATGGCCTCAAGTTGCGCCAAGGGATGTTTAGATGGATATTAGGAAAAAATTCTTCACAAAAAGGGTTGTTGAGCACAGAAACAAGCTGCCTGAGGAAGGGGTAGAGTCACCATCCCTGGAGGTATTTAAAAGACTTGTAGGTGTGGCACTTGGGGACACAATTTAGTGATGGACTTGGCAGTACTAGGCTGAACAGTTGGAATTGATGGTCTTAAAGGTCTTTTTCAGTCTAAATTATTCCACGATTTATGTGAATGCACTGAGGTAAAAGTCACATGAAGCACCACAGCCCAACAAATTGCTTTAAAAACACTGAGTGATGAACTGGATTTCAACTTTCCAACACAAAACTTTTGTGTCATGTACCCCTCCCCTATTTTTGGAAGAAGAAAATTTTGACTTTACTTGACAACATGCCAATGCAGCATAAACCCAGAACCAGTCCCTAGACAAGCATTTCTCTGCAGAAATGATTGTGCTGCATCCCTCCAGTGGTAAATATGAGAGACCCAGCCCAAGGGGGAAGGAGAGAAGACAAACAGCCTAATAAAGTACTCAGCCTGAATAATTCATTTGATTCAAAATGGAAAGCAATGTATGCATTTAATAAATTGTGTTTGTATTAATTATGCGGAGGGAAATGAACAGGTTCTGCAGAGTCTCCCTGAAGCTGTTGGTCAGTGCTGAAGCAATGCAGGAGTGATGCCAAGGCAATGCCAAGGCAGTGCTGGGGTTGTGCTGGGGTAGTGCCGGGCCGCTGCTGGGTGATGCCAGGGCAGTTCAGGCTTGGTACCAGCTGATGCTGGGCAATGCTGGGCAACGCTGCAGTGATGCAGGGCAGTGCCAGAGTGGTGACAGGGCAGTGCCAGGTGCCACCAACTCAGTGCCAGGGCAATGACCAGCAGTGCCAGGTGCTGACGAGTTAGTGCCAGGCTGATGCCCACTGGCACCGGGTGGTGTCAAGCACTGCTGGACATTGCAGTGGTGTTGGGCGATGCCAGGGCAAAGCCAGGCAATGCAGAGGGGGCCAGAGTGGTGCCAGGGCGGTGTCAGAGCAATGCCAGCACGGTGCGAGGGCGATGCCAGGGTGATGCTGGGCAGTTCCAGGGCGATGCCGTCGCGGTGCGCTGGAGCCGCGGAGGCGGCCGGCGGTGCGATAGTGACACCTGGCGCCGCGCTGCCGCCACCGCAGGTGCGGTGTCTCCGCGCCCGCCCGCGGAGGCAGCGCCGCTCCCCGGCCGGGCTGGAGCTGAGCGAGGGGCGCACGGCGCTGCCAGCGAAGCCTCTGCCAAACGACGGTAACGGAGAAGGGAGTCACAGAAAGCCCGGCAGCTCTTGTGCTGTCAGTGAAATTAGAAATATTGATTTTTAGTGGTAAAAAACCAGTCCAATAAAAATGTGCGGCTCATCAGCAAAACTTACTGTGCTTTCAAGCGTTGTTTTTCTGTTTCTTTGAAAACTTAATCTTCGCTGTACCAAACGCTCAATTTTTTCCCCCCTTCCAAACAGTTACCCTTGTAAGTGCTGTGCTTGTTTTGGTGTAAGCAGCCCAGCTACCCAGTGGGAAAAAGTTTTTTGTTTTGTATAGCTGTATATTTGTTTCATTTGGGCTTTGGTTTTTTGTTTTTGGTGTTTTTTTGGGTTTTTTTTGTTTGGGTTTTTCGTTTGTTTGTTTTTGTTGTGGTATTTTTCTTGGTTTGGTTTTGGTTTTTGATTTATTGTTTTTTAGTTCTATGAAATTAATTTCTGTCCAAAAATCAGACCTGCAGGGGTGGCGATACATACCGTGCTACTGTGGTGAGGCTGCTTTCCTTCAAGAGCTGCTGATGCTTCAGAGCTGTTGGCCTCTGTGTGCCTCCTTGTTTTGAGAGGATGCTTGAGTGAAGTGACTCACAGACCTGTGGATGCTCACAGCAGCATCTGCATTTTTTTGAAAGAGCAAATGCAGTTTGTGGCATGTCCTTCATTTTTCCCGTTATCACCTTTGTCCACATGGAATTTATATTCATTATATGCTCCAGGCAGAGCCCAGGCTTTTAAAATTTACTCTCTACATTTTCAATTTTCTAAATTTGCTAGAGCATTTTACTTCCCAGTCTGTTGAGCCTTATTTTCCAAGGCAGCCTGTTGTGAGGCATCTTTATCCAGATCATGCCTAAAGATATGGGAGCTTCTCCTCCATGCAGAGTGTCCTTTATCCACCTGTCATGCTTCTCCCACCTTGGCTGACCTTGGCCTCTGGATTTGAGGACCACCTCGTCCACGTAGTCCCCTTTGCTGATGCTCCTCCCCATTACTAGTGGAAAGGTGGATTTTGAGACATGAGTGTATTATGCAGAGCAAGGATTAAGCTTCATAAACTACTACAGATGCCAGCATGGAAAACTGCAAACTCACAAGACCCCTGTCTCACCCTGTAGTGAATCTGGTTACTGTAATTGTTGGGGGTGTTGTGAAGCTCTCAGGAGGAGAACGCACAGATGGAGGAGGCAGGATAAGGAAGTAGGTGTATATTACCTTGAGGAAAATATCAAAAATTGAGGCTTCTTTTCAGCAGTCATTTGTCTACAAGGACCAAGAAAACAAGCCAGGTGTGTCTTCACTCCAAGCTCATTTCTAACAACTCCAGGTGAGAGATGGAAGAGCAGCAAAGAAAAAGAGTTATATCCAGATGAATTCAGACATGGGGCAGAATTGCAACCTTGAGATCGCAGCATGGACAGACCCCCAACAATATGGAATAGGGGCTAAGGGAGAGGATGACAAGTCAGGCAATATTCATAGTGAAGATTATCTGTTGTTTGATGAAGAAACTGCCACTGTGGAAGGTAATGATCTCCCGTTCACACAGGTCCAGTCGGAAATTACATTGTCCTCAGAAAGCTGCCTGTTCTGTAAAACCCAACTCATGGGCAAGCCCAGAGAACCCAAGTCCACCAGGGAGGTGCTCAACATTGCCATGTGCTCACAGGACTGCTGTGAATTTCCTCAGGACCCTGAAGGAATCAGACCAGTTTATTTCTAAGGACAATTTAAATTTGGCACAGGAGTGCAGTAGTAATGTTCAGCCAGAGGCTGTGGGACATGGTCACTTGGAGCTGTGTCCGTCGCCTCCTCCTCCCAGGCACTGAGCAATACCTGACACAACCTTTGCCCTGAGACTGGGGAATGCCAGTGTCCAGAAAGTCTTGTCCCTGGGTGCCCTCTAATGTCCCTACTGCCCCCTATCACTGTCTCAGAGCCCATCCCCAGCTAATTTCTCCTAAAACCTTTTCTAATCTAATGTAAATAGCTGCTGCCAAACACACTGATTCTGATTGTTAGTTCTCCAGCCTCTCTGCTTGATCTGGCAGCTCACACAAGGCTGTCCCCTTTCTACTGGTGGAAGAGCCTTACTGCCAGGGCAAAAGCCACATGTCCCTGGGCATGGTGAGAATTAGTGGCTTTCCAGATGATGGAAGTAGAACTTAGAGGCTATAACATGGTAGTAGTGCATCATCGTTGTACCTGGATAAGATACATGTTCTGCTGTTCAGATAAAGCCTGTACAGGTGTGGAAGAAGATCACATGCATCCAAACCAAGGTTTGTAGCATGTTCAAACATTCAGTGCCCCTACAAAACTTGAGAAGCTGGATAAGAAACAAGACTTTCCCACCAAAGACTCATCGAGGAGACTATATTAGGGAAATTAAACACAGGACAAATCCTTCCTTCCTTCCTCCTTTCCTTCCTTCCTCCTTTCCTTCCTTTCCTTCCTTCCTTCCTCCCTCCCTCCCTCCATTTAGACATGTTTCAGTATTTCTTCCATGATTGTTTCCTATACTATTAATACTCCTGAGTTCACACAGAGAGTAGAGTGGCCCAGCTCTGAAGTCCAGAGCTCAGCAGAGCGGGCACAGCACTTCCTGCTGCATGTAGAAGTGATAAAATCAGTTTTTCTGCTCTCTTTTCCTATGTTTTATTTTCAAGGGCTCTGTCAATGAGTACATTAACAAGATTTCTATCAGGCATCTTGCCCTATGTTTTGGAGCATAAGCCATGCATCTCTGCTAGCTGCCTCCTTGTCCAGCAGCATGTGGAAGGCTGTGGAAGAAGAAAGGAAGTGCAGCAGATACATACATGTCTTCATAGCTCAAATATAATTTCATTTAATGAAAAATATCTTCTTTTTATTGTTATTCCTCGTGATATTTATAAAAAATTTATTAGGTTAATGATTTAGAATCCAACTGGGAGAATTTTACTGTTCACATTGTTTTTTAAAAATTTTATGTTTTACCAACTAATTACTGGGGCAAAAATACTAGTGTTACATTTGTTTGATTCATTATTTCACTGTATATTTTCATATAAACACATGAACATATTTCCAAATTTTCATATTCCTCATTCTAGAAAACAGTGTTAATATTGTTCTGGTGTAGAATTTTTCAGATATTTTAGATATAGTTGATAAGTGGGTCCTTTTTTCCCCACCAAAACTCCCAAAGAGCAAAAGCTTTCATTATTGAATTTTTCCATGTCTGGTGTAGGTTTTAAGTCAATTCAATGTAAAACTACTTCAGATATGTGAGTGGTGAAAATAGCAACAGCAACAACAAATCTCAGATACTCCCTTTGCATGGCTGGGTCAGTTAGTTGAAAACACCCTAATTAACACACAGTGTCTTCCATTGTAGATGCTAAGAGAGGTGGCAGAGAAATTTTCCTATTTTTACAGCCACCTGTGGAAGTCTCCTTTCTCACACTAACTAGCTGGGAAAGCGGTTTGAGGTTTTGTAAACTATCTCACAGGTGCACAAGCTGCTTGTGTCTTTGTTTTCCACACTGGGAAAAATATTTTGGAAATGGGTGTTATGCCATTCAGCCAATCACTCTGGGAGGCGGATGGTCAAGCACCCAGTGGTGTTATGCCACTCTTGCAAACAAAGCTATATAAGCTGAATTATATAATTAAATACAGCCATTTCTGGCTTTGAACCCAGTCCTGGACTGTGTCATTCTTGGTACAACAGCGACATTCCATCTCACTCCAGCGCTTTTCTTAGGTTCTCTGATTGCCTGTGAAAAACTATCTACACTGAGCAGCTGCGATGTGGAGGGGAGAAATCAGAAATGACACAAATTCAGTACTCCTCTACAGCAGGCAAACAGGAGGCCAACTCACCGTGTGACACTAATGAGTCCAATTATTGACTGAAACACAACGGGCTTGCAATGCTCCTTTCTGCACTTTGCAGGGCGGTGGGGTCATGTAACCCAGCTCAATCCCACAGGGAGAAACCTTCCCCTGCTCCTGGCCCAATGTGTCTAACGTTCCCCATGAGGATGCATTTGTCCCCAGTTAGGATGACACCCGACCAAGCAAACCCTTCTGGCAATGATCTGTTTTCCATTTACCATGCTAAAGTAGTTTGTAACAAAACTTACCCAAAGAAATTAACAGTGATGTTAGGCTGCCATGGAAAACTTGTTGAATCACAATTAACATGTTAATATGAATTGCCTGAGTGGTTTTTTGTAACAAACAATTTGATCCTTTGAAATATATGGGTGGGATCTTTCTCAATGGTGAGACAATATACCTCTTTCTCCATTCCACGGTAAAAATGTACCTTCAAAGGGAAAAAAAAGACTGGTTACAAGCTATTATCTTGTAGAGGACTATTAAAAATATGCTATAAAAAATTTCAAAGGAATTTCTGGCTGTCTGCATACTGGTGTTATTCTGCAGTAAACTACATTTGAACAAAGCTCTTTATGTTGGTGTTTTCAGAGAGCAAATGGGATGGGGAACCCGGACAGGTGTTCCAGGAGCCTTTTATTATTTTATTCCATTATCAATCTCACATACAGAGTTGAGACAGAGATGGTACAAAGCTCATGCTGTCCCAGACATCCAAAGACTTCCTTGTTACAAAGCATTCTTAAAAGCTTTTTAGCCAATAGCACGCTTCTAAAATTTACAAACAACTGTTTTAACCAGTCTTCAGTAATGCATGTACATCTATTGTGCACAACACTTGCTTGTTATGCCTTACATAATAATGCACAATATTACATTATTAGGCTTAAACTTATCTATCCTGCTAAGCATATTTTTTGTAATTTCAAAACCTATCTCAGCCAAACCTAAAAACTCTAACCATTGTTTTAATGTCCTTGCTTGCTGTATAATTGTATCTTCTTCTATCTTCAAGTTTTTACAACCAGAGCTGGTTCCTAAATTCTTCTGCTTTATTTCTGAAACCTGCTTTTTTCTCACACCTAAGAGGTTTTTCAACTTTTGTGTTTCCTACATCTTTAAGCTCACTAAATTTGTGGCCAATTTCCTTCCTAAGGACTTCTTTTCCTTTGTACTTACCCCCTGCCTCAGAAGGGCTATAGCCCCAGTCCCACAGGCAACCTGGTCCGTGTTTGGTTTCAAGGACCAGAAAGATTTGGTAGGCATTCACACAGGCATTTAAGATTTCCAGTTCTCATTTTGACTGTCAATTTAAGCTTGTGTGGGTCCACCCAACCACTAGAATTAACTTTGTAAATTCAAAGAGCTAATTTTTAATGGGTGTAAATGCCTTAAAACATCATTTGCATAATCTGTCAATGAGGAGAAAATAGATGCAATAAATATTTGACAGAATATGCTAAGGACATTCACTCACACTTCTGCAATCACTTCCAGTTAATTTCAGGAGGATCCTGAACATTTGGAGACTGGATTAGCCTACTGGTAGTGCTCTTCAGGGGAACTGTTACCCAGGAATCATTTCCAGACTTAGCTTTCCGGATAAAAAATGCACCACAATGAACAAATATTCAGCTACCATGATACACTCAGCCCAGAGTGAATCATTTTTCACAGCGAGAAACTACTGAAGTTTGAGAAGATTATGGATCACAGGAAAAGGGCATTTCTATAAATAATTAGATTAGAACCAACAAACATGAAACTTGTATTTTAAAATGTGGCTGTTTATGAGATGTGATCTGTGGTTGCTGCGAAAAGAAATGTTCAGAGACAGATTCAAAAACAATGTGCACTTTTCAACCTCCTTCTGCCAAGAGAAAAAGCCTAGGTTGTGGGTTAGAGCAGAAGCCACACAATTATGCAAATAGGCATTGTAGGGAACACAGCACAAAGTGGGCTTTATGCAGAGGACCCTGAGGTGAAAATATCCGGGAAAACCACAATTTTTTAGGCGTCATCCAGTGCTTCTCTTATACTTACTAATGTCCAGACACAGATGCTCGTACTGTGGAGTGCAGCACAGCAGGCCTGTGAGCTCATTGGCTCCCACTGTAGCACTGGAGCAACCTGGGCTGGACAGGGATGCTCCTCTGCCTGGCAAGAATGGGGTCACAGAGGGAACCCCAAGACTGAGGATGTGCCTCAGATGAATCCCAGTGGGGCATCAGGATGCAGTATCCCTGCCTCCATGCAAGGCCCATGGACAAGTAGGGCACTCTAGTCTGAGCTATGCACACCAGCTCTACAGCACAAGCATGGCCCAGCTGGGTCCAGGCTCAAAACACCAGGACCACACAAAGGGGGGGAATTGTAAGGATGAGCTCATCCATGTTAACACAGCATGTCTATAAATCCAGCAGCTACAGGATGCTGCTTTGGTCAGTGTTCAGGGTCAGGTACTCAGCTGGTTTAAATCAGCACAACTGTTCTGGCATTTGCAGAGTCATGCAGATTTACAGTGGCTGAAGACACAGCCCAATTATCAGCAAGTAACCACATTCTGAGGCTGTAATTTCAGCCTGAATAAAATATGAGTGGCTTATGTGATAATTAGAGTTTTCTTATTAGAGTGATGGCCACATGAAGCCTCATTTCCCTCTGATATAATGTACACTATATTGAACCTGCCTACTAAACACATAGGCCTGCCCAAGCTGTCACTGCTGCCAGTTTGTGTGCTTTTTTTCTCAGCTCTGACTGATTTTTTCCTCTCATGCTTTACTATTGCTTTTCCAGTTGTGGCCGCTGTGCTGTGCAGTGCTGCCCAACCTGCTTTCCCTCACAGACTCTCCCCACTGCTTTGGGAGAGACCATCTGAGGTCCTAAAGCAGCATGCAGAGGTATCCCTGGGGTACCAGTTAAATACAGGTGCAGGCACACCACAGGAGTTCGGCCTCTGGGTACTCAGGCAACCTGAAGACCTCATGCTACTTTACAGCTGGGTGGTACCCACCCTGAGAGATTTTAACTTCACCTTACCTGTAAGCTAAACATCTGGGCATGCTGCAGCCAGAGATTTGAAGCACAACCTCTTTTTATTAGAACAGCAAATCTCCACAAATTGATTTCTGCTACTCTCTGGAAAGTAAGACAATCACACTTCAGAGCTCAAGGCTCGCACTTGTTTTCCCCACAGTGTTTTCAGCATTGCAACCTAGATATTACTGTATTTACTGAGCTATCCATCTCTCTATGCACACACATGCCCACAATTGTTCACCCTTTTTGCACCATCTGGTAATCCCTGATACACGCCATCATTTTATCACCCAGGAAAGCAAAGAAGGAAAAGATAAGGAGCACAAAGATGCTCTATAGGTTTATATTAATTAAGCATATCTTAATCACTTGATTTCATTGTTGCAGCATTTCTATAATAAGTCTACACTGAATTATTCAGGATATTTTCCTTAATAAGCACAATGAGCTCTATACCCACCTGTGAAGGATAGGCAAGCAGGTGTGCAGACCCACTTCAGGCAACAAGCTCCAGCTGGGACCACTCACCTCTCTACCACCCACAGCTACAAGAGAGCAGGATGTGCCTCTGTTGAGAGGTTTGGTAGTCATTGTTTCTGTTTTAACTGAATTGGTTTGTCAAGTTTAGGAGTAATCCAGGAAAAAGCTGTACTGTGATCACTGGGAAGCAGAGATTGAAAGGAAAAGGTACTGTGGCTGCCAATAGTGTGCTCAGAATACCTGTAACTGGGGGGGGGCTGTTTCGTGGGGTTAGTTGACTTTTTGAGAGGCACTTCTGTCTTCCTGTGCTCTGGGCTGACTCCCCTCTTCTCCTAGATACTTTCCTTATTTTCCTAGCCTTTGTTAGGGTTTATGTCTTCTTTAAATGTTCTTTTTCTAAGTGAGTCCTGGAACAAAAGTTTAAAAGAAAATAATCTGATACTTGAGTGTCATAAGTCTACTGGTTTTGTTTTGCTTCTATCCTACTTTTTTCTTTACCTGCTTCCTCTGTGGTTTTTCTGCATTTGAATCCTGAAGCTCCTCAAGGATAAGGCCAAGTTCTTTGTGAGTTGCTGGAACAGTGACTATCTATTAGAAGCCCTCACGCATTTTTCTAAAGTGTACAAAAGGTGATGATGTTATTTCATGTACTTTGTGACTTATTATTGTTATCATCTGCACTGCTAATGATTCCTTGGCCTGTGGTTAATTAAGTAACATTCAAAGTTGTTTCCTCTTGTTGTGTTTGTTAAACACTAGAAACATGAAGTCATCTGAATGACTCCAAACCCTAGACTGCAGAAATGAGGCTCATATCAGCTTAAGTAAGGAGGAAAGTCTCAGATAGAGCTGTTATGCATTAATCAAATAAAACAGTCCTAGAAGGGGAAATTTTAATGATTGATACTTATTCTAGAAATGCACAGTTAGGGTGTACAAGTGATTTATTGTGTTCTGTACCATAAGGTTTCCAAATCACAGTAGAAATCCTCACAGGAAACAGTGGTACATTCCAGAGAGCAGATTTTTTTGTTTCTGTGTTACTCACAATTATAGAAAAAATGTTACAATTATGAAGAGCACGTGCTTTTCAATGAAACACCTATTTGACATGTGCAAGCTTACATATTAAAATAGAGGATTAGGAAGAAATGAAACAGTTGTGTTTTGCTTTTGTTATATGCTGAAAAAAAACCCAGCTAGCACTGACTCTGAGAACTGACGCTTTCTCCAAGATTTTCCTCTCTCTGCCTTAACAAATGCAGGATATTTGCTCTTTGGAAAGTAAAACTTGAAATCAGCAGCTGTGAAGGGTTTCGGTTGAAGGGTGTTGTAGTGCTTTGTCACGTGTTTGCCTTTCAAGGTCTTTATGTAATGACTTGGAGGTAATACTGTCAGCAGGGTGGTGAACCAGACCAGACCTACTGGGGCAACTTCTGGGCCCTCATCTCACGTGGGTGAGTGAGGAGAAAAGACATACCTGAGCGATGGGTAGGAAAGTAAGAGTGCGCCCTTTTGCTGCTGCAGCCTGCTATGGTGGCAGGCGTCTTGCAAGATGTGTTGGATGTGTAACCAGGATGAGAGTTCTTTATACTGCAGACTGTGAAGGTGTGTGCATCCTTTTCATAATGTACCTATTGACTTTGGGTAGGTCTTGCTACCAAACATCTGGAGATGCCTCTGTGTAAATCCTGCTGTCTTCTGACTTACATTGCCACAATTGATTCCTGCTAATGGTATTTCTGCTTCTGTACAAATAATATGTTCTTGAGGCCTCTTTCTGCAAGTTCTAACCCACTTTAATCATAACAATCTCTGCACTGGAAATAAGTCACTGGCATTAAACAGAAGCAGAGGAAACACTAAAAGTAGTTTCTTCCCTGTGTAATGCAATATTATAACAGGCTGGGAGAGGGAACATTTGCAGTGGCAAAGAAAAAGAATGACTCCAACCAAAATAGCATTAGCTTTTTATTGTCTGTCAGTGTCTTCTCTCCAGAAGTTGGGAAAAAGGCCTATTTCAAAAAAGAAATGGCACAGTATGTCCTTTGAAGCTCTTGGTGGCAGTGAAGTGTCACAAATATTTCAGTGCAGAAACTGCCGTTGGATTCTGTACATCAGGCTGAGAGTGGAGTCTGAGGATGTGTAATGTGAATTGCCCTGTGCTGGCCCGAGGCTCCATTGTTACTCTTATGCATTATTTACACCAACTGCCTTTAAATATCACACTGGGGATTTGTCTGTGGATTGTCTGCTCAGTTTGTGTTTAGATAGATGGTTCAATAACTAAGGTAACCAAAAGCAAAGTATATGTTATACTGAAATCCCTTCAGCTTTGCTGTATGCAGTTGCAGCCCCTCACCTCTCTGTACATCTTTTTTCATTAGTGTTCATGCTGTTGAAATGTACCTGATACAATTCACAGCATGATCCTTTGAGAACAGGAGCACTACCTTTTTTCCCCCCTTTCTCACCAGGGATGTAAATGACTGAATACCTCTGTTTTGCTAAGGAAAAGTTAGTGCCATATGGGTCAGAGTACAAATGCACTGTGAGCAAATTTGTGCTGCTTAAGGAAGCACAAAGGTGCTCATCTAAGTGTTTTTCCACCAGCCTAGTGAGATCAGGGGAGAAAGGTGTGGGGCTTTGGCTGCGAACTGGCCAGCAGTTCCCTACCCCACACTGCTGGCTGCGGCTTGGTAAATATTCCCATTCCCCATCTTCCTTGTCCTGATAGTTGCCGCTGAGAGCTGCTGACAGATAATTAAAGCTGCTTGGTGTAACACTGTCTGCAAGTGCTTGCAGAAACTGGAGTGGAAGAAAGTGGAAGTTTCACCTAGGGAGATTAGAGGGGAGGAGATCTTTTATGAAGACAGATTAATTCAAAAGCAAATGTGTTTACAGAAAGCTTGTAAAATGCTCTTTTCAAAACAGCATTTTGACCTAACTATGATAAAGACTTCTGGTTCATCTTTATTAGAGAAGAAGGCTTCCCCCTCTCTTCCATCTCCAAGAGGGAAGTTTCCTAGTGCTGTTGAACAAGTTTGGTCAATTCTGATTTGTTTTGCATTTATCATTTAGCAGACTTTGTTCAAAAATATAATTATTACTTAAATAACCCAAACCAGAAAATTCATTTCTTCTATTGGCAAGTATTGTGGGACTCTTATTTTTAATGGGTTTCTGAGTCACTTCAGATGCTTCTATGCTTTTTTATTTGTTACTTGTAACTCAGGATTTACAGGTTGTGTGCTCCACGGCCTTTGGCACTGCAGATGGTTTTCCTTCTGCACATTACCATATTGCTTAACATGCCTTACCTTTTCCTCTCTCTTGAAGGCTGGCATAAGGCAATAAATAATTATTGGCTCAGTCACCATTCTTTGCTTACGTGGAAAAGCAAACTGTTTTGAGGATGTTGCTACTGTAGTTGGTGAGCCTGTGGGATCTAAGTGCTGTGGTGGTGAGGGTTGTGTGCCTGGATCTTAATGCCTTTCTAGGCATGCCTAAGGTGTCTGTTTACTTGGGTTTGTTCATGTGTTATCCTATTAGTTCCTGCTGCTGGCTTCCAAGGGATTATCGCCTGGACCTATAGGCTCTTTCCTGCATCCAGGTACACTACTGCTTCCACTTGCAGTGGACCAGGACATTTGTAAACTTGCGAGGTACAGTATAAGCAGGAGTAATGGGGCTGAAATCCAGGTACCTTTCCACTGACAAAAACCACAGTTAATCTGTGTTTTTTCTTTTTATATCCACTTACCTTTTCCCTTGCTTTTGCCACCTCCTATCCGAGGGAAAGCAGCACTTTGTGTTTCTGTGTTCAGGTGAACACTTTCTTCACTAACTATGTCAAACAAGCCTTAAAAGCTCCAGACTTCCAGCAGACTTTACCCTCCTGGGGCAGCTGGAGTGCCTGTTTTTCACATACATCTGGTGGGCAGCAAAGCACAGTCAAATCCTGCCCAGTAAATTTGGTGTTATGGGGTGGCTTAGCAGAAGCTCACAAAAGCACAAGGGTTGCTGGCTTAATCAGACCTCTGCTAGACTTAGCTTTTCTGCTGGAAACACCTCATGCTTTTCCTGGAAAAGCCTTATTGTAAGAAAAGCTGTGTGGCAATCAAGGTCTGCTCATCCCACATCCCTTTTGTCCTCAGCATAATACACAGCCTGGTCTGCCCTGCCTCATTCTCCTCTTGGTAATCCTACTGCAGAAGGAAATGTGGTCAGGCATCTACCAGAGGGCTGGTGAAAGTGCAGGGGTGGCAAAGATGCCCCAATAAACACACATTTCTCCATCCTCCCCGAGGGGTGCAGAAAGCCAAGGGATGTTTGCAGGAGATGGGCAGCACTGTCCAGCGTGGTGTGAGCTGTGGTGGGCAGCGGGTGCAGGCAGGCTCTGCTGATACACAGCTGCACGGGAGTGGGAACAGCCGCCTGACTGGCGGGCAAGATGCTGTCTCCATTGTCAGCGTGGTGTTGCTAACAAGGAAAAAGGCTTCTTTTGTGTGTGGATGGGAGCAAACTGTGGTCAAGGACAGTGCTTGTGTGGTGGTGCCCTGGGCAGCTGGAGGTGTCACTGCCTGCTCCAGAAACTACAGTGACCCCAAAGCAAACACTTCAGGACCTGAGCACAGAAAGTGAGTGTTGTCAAGTGTGGGTTTGCTTTGAGTACAGCTGTGATACAGCTGGGCAAAGATTCACGCTGTAGTGACTCCCCTCCATGCTCCCTTACTCCCCCCCTCCCAAGTTCAAGGGGAAGGATTTGGCATTGCAGGGATTGAGGGAACAAGACTTTCTGCACAGTTATGTCATGTCTTCAAACAATTGAAATGTTTAAAAAGATAACTTGGTACATAAAGTTATTAAATGTTACTTTTAATTCTGAAGAAACAATCTGATTTGATTGAATACTTATTCCTTCTTTGGTCTAACTGGGACTGGATTTCTTTCTAAGAAATAGAAACAGAACTAGCAGAGGTGTGCTTGTTAGATGCCTGGGTGTTTTGGTTTTTTTAATTGCAAGCACCTGGTGTATTGACAACATTTCAATGATGTTCTGCTTGGGGCTTATTTTGAGAAATCATACCAATAGAAAATCACACTAACAGATATTGCCAGGAAGGCCAGTATTACAGCTTGTCTTAAGGTTAATGTTGGACTTGTATATGGGGTCTAGAAATAGTCTGGCATGGTAAAAAGATTACTTGAGCCAAACACCTATGTTTTAACGATCGGGGAATATAGCATTTGTCATCTGCCTCTCCCCTCCTAAATAAATGTGTCCCTTGTAGTAATTGTTCCAATTCTGTTCTGTGAACTGTGACTATGTAGTTAATGAAAGTTGAAATGGGAGATAGAGAATAAAGTACATTTTTGAACACCTATAATAAGGTAGACTGAATAGTGGGACCAGAAAGCGATATCCCTGCTCACAGTGAATAACATCCTCTTTCTGTGCTAGCCTCATTAGAGAAAAAGGGACTACAGAGACTCAAGTTCCATTTAATATGAATTAATCTATCAACACTCTGGTCTGGGATTAAAAGCAGAATCAAGTTTTAATGGAGCATAAACACTTTAAGGGTTTTTCAATTTTTTCAAATTTGTTCCTTTCCTGAAGAAAAGGAGATAAGTGCTTAATGCAAATGTGGGGCTGGGTAACACACAGTGTGAGTGAAGGAAAGATGATTTAGGTGAGCGAATGAATTTTCAAATCGAAGGAGCGGAGATGGATGACAAGAGAAGTTAAACAAATAGCACATAATTAATTCTCACAATTTTACCTAATGCTTTGTGTCATGGCTGTCACCAACTTTGTCAGAAGCTATAAGTGAAACGCGATTGAAAAAATTTCCAGGCAGCAGTAATCTCACTGTGTCGGAAGAATGTTTTTCTAAGATATGTGTCCCTGGTTGTATACAGCTCAAATATACATGAAAAGGGAGCTTAAAAAGCTTAAGTTATTCTGTATTGACTTTCATCTTACATGGCTGCTTTCACTCCAACTGGCAATATATAACCCACATGATTTTTAAAAATGTATTTATTTTTGTGACTGCCCTCCAGGGCACTGTCTGCAATTATAAAAAGGCCATTGATGCATCTGATTTATTAGTTTTACTGATTCATATATATATATATGTCATTGGGATTTTTTTTTCCCTATTTGAAAGCGTTTGTTTCCCCTGCTAATGCACCTGAGACTGACAGTGTCTACAAAGCAGAGATTAGCTTGTGGTTTGTTTTTTTTTTTTGTTGTTTTTTTTTGTTTTTTGTTTTTTGTTTTTTTGTTTTTTGTTTTTTTTTTTTTTTTTTTTTTTTTTTTTTTTTTTTTTTTTTTTTTG
>NW_024580666.1:5293637-5376822 GCF_017639235.1 Corvus kubaryi | reverse complement strand
TTTTTTTTTTTTTTTTGTTTTGTTTTTTTTTTTGGATGTCCCCCCAACCTCACTATATTTAGGTAATGCTCAGCTGGGAAGAAGCTGCTAAAATCCAGCAGGCTGCAGAGGGGGTGTGAGCAGAGCTGAATTGCAGTAAGGAGTGGAAAATAGCAGAGAGCAGAAAGAAAAGATCAGGACTTGGTAGAGGGCCAGAAAGGAGGAAAGGGAGAAAACTGAGGCTTGAGTTTTTTCACAGAAGAATGGTTGAGGAACTTCAGAAGGGAATAGGTTGGTGATGCACCTTTCCCATCTTAGCATTAGGTAGGTGAGGCAAGGAGCAGGGAGTGCAGAGGAGTGGAGGGAGCTGTACAGGGTTTAGTGGCTGCACACTCAGAGTAGGGCAAAGGCCCTGTTGCAAAACCAACAGCAGGCAGATATTTAGAAGATCTTGTCAATAGAAACAATGCATATGAAGATCCAGTCAGAAATGGACTTCAGATCATCATTGCACAGGCCTTACAAGATTTTCCAGCTGGACTTTTACTGTGGACTAGTTCCCGTGACTGCAAATGCAGTTGGACAACTTCACTTTGGACCTGGGGACTCTGTTAAATTTTCAAGCAAATAATATACTATTTTCAACCCCAGCTGGTCATGTTCAGTCCTTAGCTGGCTGTGTTGGCTGTGTCTTGTTAGTGGTTTACTGGAAAAATATTTTTGTAGAGAAGATATGAGTCCTTTGGCATAAGCTAAAAGAATAATATTATTAGGCTCTGGGCCCAGACCTGCTGAATGTCTGAACCTATTGGCTATTTGTCTGATAAATCAAGACTATCCAATCCCTGGACATACAATGGCCTGGGCTGTTTAGTAGATGTGTTTTAGGAAGAAGTGTAAGAATTTGGTATCAGAGTAAATATGAAATGCTATTAGCCTAGGCTTTCATTACTATACTTTGTCTGTAGAAGCCAATAAGTAGACCATGGATTGTGGGATCTGAATTTGAAGTAAGATATAAAATTTAGAAAAAAAGCTTTTTTGCAGATTCTTCATCAGCTAGTGCTAATTATAAGATGGAGCAAATTTAAGAAATGTGTTTGCAAGTGGTGTCAGCCAGCTTCATGTGCTAAATGAGAATATGTATCACCAGACAACTTGGATTTGTGATTAGGAAATATCTTGGCCACATCCACACCTGCTGTTGGCTCAAGCACTTGAGTCTAGAGATGCATTACAGAAGGCAGACTTTTCTGGACACAGCTTACGTGCAGTGAGTTACTGTGATTTAGTCTAGTGGGGAATAGCTGACTGTGAGTTTTGTTTCTCTTCTTAACCTTGCTAACTCAGATCACTATGGAAAAACTTGCATTGCAACTCTTAATTATTCTTTCCTATGTTCTGGCTTAAATGACTTGTAAAAGAGGTCTCCAGTTCACTTGCTTTAATCCTTGCTCAGGAAAGGCTGTCAGAAATTCTCACAAACTTGAAAAGCCAAAGCCTTCATCCAACAGAGATTGGTGTCTGAAAGAGACATCACAGCTAGGGGTGAAAATTCTGGTGAATGTGTTTTTTACAGGATGTTCAGCATCTCCCTCTAACAGATAAATAGTCAGTAAACTGTGAATGTTAGCAGGCACACCTGACTGGGAGATTGGTGGTCAGCCACAGAAGAGAGTGTGTAACAAATAAAACGCTTGTATGATAAGAGTGTTTCCTCTCTCTGATTTTCCCTGCAAAGTGTCAGGGACACGCATCTGCCACAGCTATTGGCTGTGACACTGATGGCTTGACAAGGGCAGTTTCTAACTTTTGAGGTCAATGTCAGGGTTTGAAATTCTATATCTGTTCTTATCTTTGTCTTAATACTTTTCATTTTCCAGGTTTGCAATAAGCTGCAGAGTTTTACTGGGGGTTGCTCTGAAGAGACTGCACAGGGGTGCCAAAGCCCCAGTGATTGCAGAGAGGGGACACAAAGAAGAAACAAAACTCCTGGCTGGGTCAAGACCATTCAGGGAGCCAGGCTGTGGTCATTCAAAAATCACTAAAGGAGTAATGAAAGGATGACCCATTCCATAGACAGCAAGTGGGACAATTCTCAGCAGGAGCCCTTTGAGGATGGAAGAAAGATGCACCAAATGAAACCATCCTCTGATGAGATACTAACATCATATTACTGGTTACAGCAGCAAAAAAGATTAAACTGAAACTTTATCTAGATTCTGGGCCAGTTTCAGAGGTCATAAAAAGCAACTGAGGAAATAGCTAAATTGGAAGCCAAATAACTTTTTTTACTTGACTTGCACCAAGTTTTCAATAGCCATATCATTAAATAGAAATCCCTTCTGGTTTAGGAAGTTGGGAAAATTCCTATTTCATAAAACTGAAAGACAGGCAAGAATTGTTTGATATTCCATGTTTTTTCAGTGACAGATCAATGCTGAGAGTTGTAAAATGGCTGAATATATTTCTTGGGGAAACTACAGAAGTGTGCAACTTCTAGCTGCTGTGGGATGTTGGAAGGAAGTTAGCTAGAAGGAAGATGTATCCAAATTGCTGGTGACTCTATTCTTAGTCCATGTATTCTTGGTAAAAACTGATTTGCAACTGTCTCCTGGATATCGCTTACCTAAAAACTGAAATTTAAGCTGCAGGAGGATAGAAGTGACTAAAACTTTCCCATATTCTCCCTGCTAAGGGATATGAAGGGGTGGGGGAAGGCAGCATGTGAACTGGTGAGCCCTAATCTGCTGGAGCTGCCCCACTCTTGCTGTGTGTGAGAGCAAAATCTGACTTACTGGTGCAGCAGAGCACATCACTAATATCTGCCAGGTGACTTGACTTTTTTCTTTTCCCTGTTTCTTCCCTTATGAACTTAGAGAAAATTTTTATTCTGCGGACAACCATGGTGCTTGTTGCTATTGAAGGGAAGACAAATGGGGTTTTGCTTCTGTGGGGCTGGGATGTAAGTATGTGAACTTGGGGTCAAGTTGACAACAGTACTGAAAGTTTTGTGATTATGTTTTCTAAAGGTTGTGATACTCATAGAGCTTAATAATTGGATGTTTAAAAAAAATGTTGGGCAATAGCACGTTGTAGTCATACTATGAAGAGTTGTGCAATCCTTGAATGGAAGGAGATCAGGTTTACCAGCACCTGGATTTTTTAAATTTTGAATAAGAGACCACCAGCTTCCCAAAGAGGGAGTCTACCTAGCATGGCAAACTTCTTTCCCACCCCACAAATTCAGTTGTTCTTGTCAGGGAGCTCCTCTGTGGGGTTCATGCCAAGGACAATGTCCCAAGAGCTTTGGCACAAGACTGCTAAGGCTGGGATAGTGCCGTAAGCTGGCTTGCACTGGAATTCATCTTGCTGTGGAAAGACAGGCCAGTGCTCCAGCACCAGTATGGCCTAGAGGAGCTACAGAAATTGAGGCAGATGTAAACCTGGACATTGGGGCAATAAGAGGTTCCAGTGTCAAAGATGCTTAAATTAGAAGTATCCTCTAACATCTGTTGGTTCAAGATAACCAGCTTCTGTTACCATTGACACAAATGTTTCTCTGTACCTAGTCACCCCCTTGATGAAATAAAATGTGTGTCAGTTCTGTCCCTTGATAGCTCCATGAGCTTTCCCAAACTCTGCCCTTGCTCAAGCATGTGCTGAGGGATATAGCTCAAAAAGAAAGTGCAGTCTTGGGCTGACTGCTGCCTGAATCTGTTATGAAAGCAAAACCTGGACTTGACAGTGGCCCTTCTCCAAAGCAGCAAGAAAAAATCCACAGCTCTAAAGGATAAAAATATCTTTGGGGCCCCAGTAGCTCCAGGAGAACAGTTGCTTCACAGCATGTTAATCTTTTACATACTCACTCATTTTCCCAAGAGTCTTGAACAGATTTTTTTTTTTTTTTTTTTTTTTTTTACACTGTTTTGGAGAACAGTGTAAGGCAGGTAACTTTTCCTGTGCTTTTTTATTTTAAAGTTATGTAAATGTATGCTATGGGAAGACTTGTATGAAATGTTATTTATATACTTGGGAGACTGTTTGATGAGATATTATTGTCATTTGCTCTGTGATTCTAGACACTCTGAAAAGGCCTTAATGTCATATGTTAAACACAAATAGAGATGCAGCAGAACAGAGGAGTGATTCATAACAATAGCACTGCGCTTTCCTGCTGCTGCTGCTCTGCTCATGATTTGTAGGAAAGCTATAGTGAAAAGCAAACCTGCAGCTTAAAAAGGCTTTTCAGGTCTTAAATTACAAAAACCTCTCTGTTGGCTTGCCTGACTGCTTCTGAGCTTTAAGCTGTCCAGTTTCCCTCAGATGACCTAACTCGTGGAATTTTTATTAGCCCAGTCCAGTTTGGTCCCAGGAAAAGAAACTTGAAGACAGAGCAAGTGTGACTGATCCCAATGCTCAGAATTCCCAATATTGCAGGAAAGTTGGTGAAATGGCATATGCAGCTTGTATGAGAAGTAGAATTATGCTGAAGTCTGTCTGCTTAAAAAAAAAAGCCAAACCAACATACCCTTCAGTTAGAGACTACAGTGCCCAATCCAGCCTTCAGCCAGCTGGTTTTCTGGGTAGAGGAAGGTGCCACGTGGAAGTTCTGGTGTGTGTCGACACAGACTTGTTGAGCCTTTTCTGCACCCTGAACATGGGTGCCTGAAGCAAGCGTAGATCTCTCTGCAGGGTTATGGAGGCTGCAAGCTCCTGTCTGACTGCATGATCCAAAGCTTTGGAGAAAGGAAAGGGTTTATTTTCTGCTGCCTCCAAAGTGTCTGAAACTGACTGCTGCATGGTTACTGGAGGAGGAAATATATGGTGTTATCTGTATGTCCAGATACTATGGTCACAAGAGACTATTCTGGTCATCTAGTGTTTGGGGCTTTTTTTGTTATGGACTTCAAGGGGTTATTTCCTACTTTGGATTGAGTTATCTCTTTAAATATTCAATCTTTAAAGACTCCAACCTCTGCTGAGTCTACCACCTACCAGATAAGCTCTTTCAATGTGTAATTATCCTTACAGATAAGAAAAGGCATCTCGTTTTAAGGTTGAATTTGTAGAGGTGTTTTTCTTTTGTTGTTTGTCTTTTTCATGATTCACTTCTTTCAGATTCTATTTTTTCTATAAATCCTTGCTGCTAGATTAAAATAACATGAATAAATGTGAAATGTATAGGTGTACTTATAATCTTTGTATTTAATTTTCAAAACTGGGTTGCTTACTAGGTTTTATTAAAAGAACAACACACTGGGAGGAAGGGAATACTAAAGCCTAATTAGTAAACCTGCTCTCACTGATTAAATCCCAAACTTTTGGATTAACAAATTTTCACCACTTACTTACAACCACTTTCTGTTGCTTTTAGTTGCTCCTTGCACATGTCTATCCACAATGTCTTTATCAGTTCCTGACCAGGTCTTTCAATCCCTTGACTTTCACAGCCTGTGTCATATTTTGATTCAAATGTATATCTCAACACTCTTTGGAATGAACTGTTTGGCTGCAAGCCCTTTAAATGCGACATGAACTTCTGCCCCCAAAGGATGCAGAACAGCCATACTGGGTCAGACCAGAGGTTCATCTTGTCCAGCAGCCTCTTTCCAGGAATGTCTGAAACAGATGCTTCTGGGAAGAAGATTTAAAAAGAAAAAACCAAACCGATCTCCCTCTTGGCTGTTCCCCAAATTACCAATGCAAGTCAGCATAGATGCCAAAGCAGGGAGGCTTTTAGAGAAATAGAATTTGGAAGTAATTTCTGCTTCTAGGTCAGGCATGAGATTATTTCATGGGTGGACACATTCAGAACCACACAATACGATTTTAGTCTGAAATAATCTGCATGGTGATCAGTTTAGGCTTTGTGAACCTACAGTGTGTGAATTGAAGAAGCTTTATAACAAAGCGCGTGAAAAATTTTGGTTTGGGGTTTTTTTCTTTTACAGCTCAAGCTAAGATAAGTACATAAACAAATTCTCTTTCCATTTAAAGGAGAAAAATATGAGGGAAAAATAGAGTACTTAGTAGTGGTAAAAGGGAAGAGAGGAACAGGAGAAGTAAAATGGAATTTTTGAGTCTTGCACTTGCATGCTTTATTGACTTAATTTGATTTCTAAATGAGGGAAGATGATGATGCAATCAAGCAAAAAAATATTTCCTGGCTACTGATTCTATGTATAACTGTAGCTGCAAACTCTTTTTAGAAGTTTCAGCCATTTTGTTTTGAGCCTACCGGTAAAAAATACAAATAATTACTCCAGCACATATCTCTGTGCAGCCCCTTTCCTATGTTTAGGATAACCAAGTTTTCCTCTTTGTAACATGAACTGGACTGGCCACTCCACAGTATGGAGAAAGTGTAAAAGGGATACGATTTTGTGGGAGAAAAAAAAATGCACTTTTTTGTAAGCCTCCTGCCACCACTGAAGAGCTGTACATGTAAACTTATGTTTGTATCCCAGGGCAATTGGGTTTCAAATGGGTCTACCACATGCATACAGGTGGCAGGACTATTGAAAAAAGGGAAGGAGTAAGCTGTGAAAGCGGTTGGGGAAATAAAATGCAAATTGTCTGCATTGCTCTCTTTCCAGAGAACTGAGTGGACACAGATAAAACCACAAAATGAATGATGACTAAGCACAAAATTATTTGCAGTGCCCAAAATAAAGTCTAGAATCATCAGACTTTTTAAAATCACTTTTGTTTTGTCATCCATTATGTAGCTCTGAGCTACGAACCCAAACTTTGTTCTTTACAGCCAAAGCTCTACTTGACAGTATTTGCTTTTCTCTGCTCTGATGATAGAGGGCAAAAAAGTCATGTAGCTGAGAGCCAGATGCCAACACTAGCAGGGGTCTGAAATGAGAATAGGAACAGCTTTTGCTGAGCAGAAGCCATAATGCCATACTGCAGCAGAACATAGTTTAGTGCTTCAGCAAACCCATATTTATAGAAACCATCAGCACACAGCTATGGTCACACATCTGAAGGTTGCCTTTCACCCCCTTGTAAATATTTTTCAAACAAGACAGAGGGGTGGGAGATGGGAGAAAGCTCAGATGATGTTTAAATTTCTACAGCACTGGAATTTCAGTACCTGCTGCAGATCATGTAGCCTTTACCTCTTAAATTGAAGTACCAAACCTCGTTCTTCTGAAGCTCTTGCCAGTTTTCACGCCCCCTTCCCACCCCCACAGCCTCACCACTACCGTCAGCATTTGCTATGCCATTTTGCTTCGTTGCTCACTTACTAAATATAAGTATGAGATTTTTCTTTCTTCTAAGAGCTCTGCTGTGCCATAAGCACTGAATTTTGACAACTTTTCCACCCCAAACCACTGAAAGCTATGGATTGCCCATAGAGGGGCATAAGTCCATCTTAGGTGAAATATTGTCTCATGCACTCAAGAAAGTTCTTCATTCTGCCCATTCATGGTGTCATCTGGCAGTGATGACCCCCCAAATCCAACAGATCTTTCTCTTCAACTGCTGAGGAAAGTTTATAATCCAGGCTTGGGTATTCTTGTTCATTATCAGCCAGTTTGCTTTTGAGGCAGACCTAGTCTCAGTTTTGCTGGAGAAACAGGTAGCTTCATGTTCATCTCCTACCCAACACTACAGCAGTCAGTGGTGCTGTTCCTATTTCTGTTCATCTCCTCTCTTGGAAGCAGGAGATTGGGGCCTGAACCTCTTCTGCTCCAGGATTGACAGCTCTTACCTCCAAAGTATTGCCCCAGCTACTAGACTGGAGAGCTGCCTGAGCACCCCAAAGGAAGATGAGCGACCAGCTTGGCCAACTCTCCCCTGAGTAAGCAGTGGGACTACAATATGGAGGTGGAGTTGCTGTGAGGGTGACAAGCTGGAGTACTGTTGCCTTTGAAGGTCAGTTTATGCTTCATGGACGCATATGTGAAAAGACTGCATTGAGCACAGGGACTGCAGACAAAATGGATTGTAGGATGGATTGCTGAGGTTGGAAGGGGCTTTGGCAGATCTCTGGTCCAGCCTTCTGCTCCAAGCAGAGTGATCAGATCAGGTTATTCTGGGATTAGTGGTCTTGAAAACCTCAAGACATATCCTGCACTACCTCCCTTGCCAATCTCAATCAGCGCACAAGCCTCTGTTTGAATCCAGCCTGTGCCTCTCACGTCTCCTTCTGCCCCGTGTCTTCCCACTGTGCAATACTGTGGTCAGAATGCCTCCATTTACTGGGTAGCTTCATAGGTACTGGGGGTTTCCTGTCAGATGTCCCTGGAGCTGTCTTGTCTGCAGGCTGAACATGCCTTCAACTTCTCCTCAGATGGCAGGTGCTCTAACTTTGACCAACCTAGTGCTCCTTTGCTGAACTCCTGTGTTGGGGGACCCAAAATCTGTGCACAGTATTCCAAATGCAATATAAAAAATGTTCACTGGAAAGGGATCACCCCCCGTCTTGATCTGCTGACTGTGCTTCTGATACCAGCAGCCCAAGATTGCTGTATAACTTTCTGTGCTGCCAGGGCATGCTGCTGGCTCACAATCAGCTGCTTGTCCTTCATGGCCTCTGGGGCCTTTCAGAAGATGAGCTCCACATGCAGTGACTTGCTGAAGGACTTTGGAGCACTCTTCAAAAGCCCTTATGTCTTCATTGCCCACGTAGAGAATTGACTCACTTTTTCTCTGAAGGAAGCTTTATAAATCTGACCATGTTTACCCTACCAGTCTTTGTTCAAGAACAGTGCTGGGTCACCTGGAAATGTTATTTCAGTGAAATATGTGCTGCCTGGATAGCTGTTAACTATGCAGCTCTCAGTTAGCATTTTCAGAAGCACCTGAAGATTTAATGGGAAAGAAAACAATTATCCCAAATTACATTGATTTGTAGTACAAATAAAATTTATGCAGGTATTCCAGTATAAACAGCTACAGGGGATTATATCAGAACATGCATGCACATGAAGGTTTGCTTGCTTACCACTTCTGATAGTAGCAGCTGCTGGTGTGGTGTCAGACTACTTATGCACAGGAATGGATGTAACCACACACCTTCCTGCCTTCACCCCTGTCCACACCTTGTACCCAGCAATAAGTGCTTGGGGCTGCTCTTGCGTCTGGCTGCAGCTCATGTTCTCTTCCTTCTGTTCTCCATCACCTTTCAATGTAATCTTTCTTTTTCTTATTTCTCTACCCCTTTTTAAGCTTTGCCTTTTTCTTAGGATGAGCAGCATCTCTGAGATAAATACACCATACTCTCATACTGTAGAGAGACAGATCATCTTCTCGATCCCTGCTTGCAGTTCTGAAATGCTGAGATTGGAGGTTATTGCCAAATTGTCAGGACAGATCAGCAGTGAGGGCTTATCCAAAGGACACTGTTCAAAACTCAGGATATTTCTGGAGAGTGGATTCAGTGTAGTGTGCAAAATAGTGGTTTGCTTACATGTTTGCTAGCAAATGCAAAGGCCTGGTCTTGTAGCTCTGAGAATGACCTTACTGGCCTCAGTGGGACTGTGGTGTGACAGGTTTCAGGATCAGATTTTCCAGTATGTTTGATAAATGATGCATGTCCATGGGGAAATTGATTTGTTTAGCCATTCATGATTGCATGCATTTTGAAAAAGCAAAATTTTGCTTACAGTTTTCAAAGTAAAAGAACAAATTTCCTGTCTACTTCTAAAAATGTAACATTGTCCTATTGTCAAGATGCCAATCTGAAGCAACTCATATAATAGGATCTAATTTACAGTGTGGAATCATTATCTTCTATCATCACAGTTAGCTGCAAATAATGAAGTAAAGCTGTATGGCACTTAAACAGAGGGAAATGCTCATATTAATGCAAAAAGAAAATTGGTGAGACCACATTCACAGTTAGTGGCCTGTCTGTTTTCCCTCTGCCTCCTCCTCCACCTTTGATTTCAAGCATGAAGCAGTATGGGCTAGAGTAGTAAGGAAAATACAGGTTTCTCTTGTTTCTCTGCTCAGCTTCAGAGAGCAGGAGAGAAGTCTGCATTGGTTCTCTTGTAACCAAGTATCACCAAGCCAGGACAGGAGGTCACTGCATTCTGTAGCCTGCAAAAGATGTGCAAAGCACAGCAAGGGGGGACTAACTTACCGGCCTTGATTTAAGATGTCTGTAAGCAACAGTGATGGAAAGCTGAGTGTCTTCCTACTCAATGCTTCTGCAAACAAGGTAAAAAGCTGTAAAATCTGCATTTGGGTTACTGTGTAAGTGGTACTCAGCTAACTGCAGAGTGGTTTGGCCTCCAGGCTAGGAGAAGTTACCCAGCTGTCCATCAAACCATCTGACCACCAACTCCTTGCTCACTGCCCCCCTCCCCAGTGAAGAGGAGAATCAGAAAGTAAAGGTAATCCTTGTGGGTTCAGATAAGTTTAATAATAGAACCAAAAAACCCCTAAAAAACTGTGATGAAAAGGGAGGAATAAAACCCAAGAGAAACAAGTAATGCACAATAGAATTTCTCACTGCCCACTGACCAATGCCCAGGCATTGGCTCTCAGCCAATTGCCCCTACTTTATGTAGTGAGAATGAGATTCCATGGTATGGAATATCCCTTTGGCCAGTTCAAGTCACCTGTTCTGGCTCTGCTCCCTCCTGGTGTTGTGGCAGAGCCTGGGCAACTGAAAATACCTTGATTCAGAGGAAGCACTACCTAGCAACAACTAAAACAGCAGTGTGTTATCAACATTATTCTCATACTAAACCAATAACATAGCACTGTACAGATACATAGAAGAAAATTTCTTCTATTTCAGCTGAAACAAAACCACCAGCTTGTCAGCTTTTTCCTTCAGATAGATGGAAAGCCAGTACCTGAGCCAAGGGTTCAGGAATAACCAAGTGAGTGCTACTGCAGCTGTGTGCTCTGTGGGATGCAGCTGGAGTCTGTCTGTGCCTCCAAATGGGTGTGGGCTACCTGCCTGCCACCTTCCAAATCCGGCCTGGGTGTTGCCCTTCCCTTATGCCAGAGGCTGCTTCTGCCTGTGAGAATTGTCTATTGCACTAGTAGAAACAAGTTCTGGACAGCTGAAGATCAGAACACAGACATCTACTAAAGAAAAAATAGTTTAGTTTGAAAAAGAAGCACACCCTTTCTTGTTCATTCTAGCAAACTAGAGGACGAGCTGAAAACCTCTGGGGCTGAGTACCCAAATACCTGCATGTAAAATACAGCCAGAAAATGTTGCCTAGTCCAAAGGATCTACAAAACTCTCTTGTGGTGCCTCACGCCACATGCCTTATACCTGTGACATTTGCTGCAAATCCTAATCTATCACAGGAACAAAGCCAGGAGAGGAATCAAGACAGTGACAAAGTCCTACTCCTCACAAGTACAGACTGCTAGTGGTGTGTGGGAAAGTGTACCTTGAGTATGAGCAAATGAGATGTGCCTCAAGCTGTCTTGAAGTATACTGTCAATATACACTGTTTTCCTGATGGACCTTGGCTTTCTCAGTGTCTAGGGCTTTTGAAGGATAGAGATCCTGCCCTGTTTGAGAAAGCTAACACATCTCATGGGAATGAACATACCTTTGTTGTCCCCAAAGGTGAGCTGTCTGGCCCCGGCACACTGCCAGAACACAAACCTGCAAAGAGGTGAATTCAGGTCTCCCTCCTTCTCTAGGAGATCATGAATGAAAGACAGGCTTAAGGGTTTTTGTGAGGGAAGACAAATTGTCTCGCACATGAATTTCTCAAATGTTCTTTGAAAGTTTAAGCCCTTTTGCTTATTGAATTTCTCCCAAAGCATGCACAGAGATACTAGGGTTTATTAACATAGCTTATGAAAGTTGTTGCACTAATTACTTAGTTCTACATGATGTGTTAGGAGATACAGGATTAATAAATGTGGCTTATTATTAAAAAATAAAAAATTGTTGAGGAGGTAAGATATGGACTGTAATATGCTTGCTTATCAAGCCGTTGGTCTTTCAATCTTCAAAGCATATCAGTATTTCCAGATGAATGAACTGTTTGTGAAGTGTTTGTTGTGCCCTGCTTGAGATGGATGACAGAAGATACCACTGTCAGATATTCAACTTTCTCAAAGTTTAAACAAAAACCCCAAAAAATCCAGATATTTAAGCACATGTAGAGCTAGTTAGGTTAGTCTTGCATAAATAATTTTTCTTAGCATACTGTCCCAAGGTGTAAAAGCATCTCCTAAATAAGTTGGGCTAGACTTACATTCTCCTTATTGCACAGAAGACATTGAGGGGTTCCAAAGATCCTCTTTCCAGAAAATCTCTGTTCAGAGTGCTTCATAACTCCTGGGTATTGTGTGCTAATGGATTTGGGTGGGTTTTATGTTTTTGTTTGGTTTGGGTTTGGTTGCCAAGCTGGGGTTTGGAGTTTTCTATTGTTTGGTGGATTTGAGGTTGTAAATCTTCAAGTAAGCAAAAATTTGGAGGTTTACAAAGGACTCACAATTGAAGTAATGACATGGTTTTAACAAGGCTCTTGCTTTGAGCTAGTTGTGTAATGAAGGGTTAATGTTTTTTAAACAGATTCCTGAATCTATTTTGAAGATGGATGTGTTAGATTCTCTCATTATGTACACCTGTGCTATGTGCTTCTCTGATAGATGGGGCTTATATATTTGGACAGTTTTCTGCCATTAATTTCTAATTAGATACTTGTCAACAGTGTGAATTGGTATTACTTTTGTTCAGCAACCCTGTGATTGCTCTGTCCACCCTAATTAATGAACAGCTTCCTTGTAAGTAGATTAATAGAGGTAGTCCCATTACCTAAAGTTATTTCGGTCACTGTGTTATAGTGCAACTCATTAGAGAATTGTAAAATGAAGCAGCATTTCAACTAGCTATTACCCAGTATCTGATTCTTTCTGTTCTGTCAGCTATTCTTTTAAATGGTTTTTTTTGAGAAGGCCCTGACTTCTCCCCAGTGTTCTTGTGCACAGCCCAGCTTTGTGTAAAACATCATTGTGCTTAAGAGCAACAGCAAAGATAGCAAACCTCTTGCTGTATTGCTAGAGGAAACTATAATGGAAAGATCTCCATGTTCTGCTTAATGCAAGGACAGACGTTTATCTATTTAAAAAAGAAAGTCAGTGACAGATACTGTGAGGTGTCCAGTGTCTATTAGAACTTGTTACACTTGCTTAGCCCAAATGCTGAATGACTGTGTGAAGGAGTAAGACCATAAGGTAAACTCGAAGGTTGTAAGCAGCATTCACATAAGAAAGCCAGAAATCGTGGCAGAAGACTTGCCACATTCTGCATATATATTGGCCTAGTACTGCAAAACCACTCGTGGGGAGTCAGTAGCGTTGTGTCCCATTGCTCTGCAGTACAAGAGAGACACAGACACTCCTGAAGGACAGGATGCCATTTAGAGGGACTTGGATAAGCTCAGGAAGTGGGTCCATGGCAATCTCATGTCTTCTAAGATGACCCAGTGCAAGGTGCTTCACCTGGGTCAGGACAACCCACAGTATCAACCCAGGCTGGGGGATGAACAGATTGAGAGCAACCCTGCTGAGAAGGGCTTGGGGGTGAGTGCTGGCGGGTGAGAGTCTGGACATGACCCAGCCATGTGCACTTGCTGCCTGGAAAAGCCAAATACATGCTGGGCTGCATCAAAAGCAGCGTGGCCAGGAGGCCAAGGGAGGGGATTCTGCTCCTCTATTGTGCTCAGGAGGGACCCCACCTGGAATACTGCCTCCAGCTGTGGGGTCCCCAGCACAGAAAGAGCATTGACATGTTGAGATTAGTCCAGAGGAGGGCCACCAAGATGTTTAGAGCTATGAAGACCCTCTCCTATTGATGCCATGAAGATTTTTTGCCTTTTCTTTTATACCCCTGTTATACCTTTTACAACTTCTGTATTCCCAGTGCTTTTTCCCTACATTCTTGGACTTGTTTGTCAAGCTAAGAGACTAAACATTTCAGAAGCTTCATAGCTAGGGATCAGTGTGCCCCAGACCCCAAGGTCCTCTCCAGAACATATTCTGTAAACCAAGATAGAACCATCCAGTGGAAGGTTCCTTGAGGAGGGGGGCTCACTTGATCCTCTCATTGGGGAATCTTTGATAGATATGCTAATTAGTAAGACCTATAATGTTATACCCAATGTTGGGGAGGAGGGACAGAGATAGACTCAGTGGGGTGCATCTCGATGCATATGACCTGGACGTGTACACCTAAAATAAATAAAATAAATACCAAGGTAAAATCCCTTTTCCCCTTCTAACTGTGTATGCCTCTTTATTTTAAGACCAGGAAAAGGCATCACTATGAGGAAAGACTGAGAGAATTGGGATTGTTCAATCCAGAAAAGAGAAGGCTTTGGGGTGACCTTATTGTGTCCTTCCAATAGGTAAAGGGGATCCACAAGATAGATAGATAAAGACTTTTTTTACAAGGGTATGTAGTGACAGGGCAAGGGACAGTGGCTTTAAACTGGAAGAGAGTAAGTTTATATTAGATATTAGGAAGAAATTCTTTACTGTGAGGGTGGTGAAGTACCCAAAGGTGCAGTTGGTGCCTCAGCCCAGGAAACACCCAAGGCCAGGCTAGGTGGGGCTTTGAGCAACCTGGTCTAGAGGAAGGTATCCCTGCCTATGGAAAGGGGTTTGGTACTAGGTGATTTTTAAGGTGCCTTTCAACCCAAACCATTCTATGATGCTGGAGAGAGTCCAGACATTCAAAGTCCACCTGGATGTGTTCCTATTGTAAGCAGCTCTAGGTGACTCTGCCTTGGCAGGGGGTTGGACTAGATGATCTCCAGGGGTCCTAACTATTCTGTGTGATAAGGTAAGCATCCACCTTCATGAAGTGTCTGTTCTTGTTCTGAATCAGTGTGTGTTCAAGCTCTCTGAAGTGTTGGCAGTTTGGGTCAAATTATACAAGGCAGGGTGAAGCTAATGAAAACATTACTATCTTTAGTTGTGTTTTAGCTTGCCAAAAGTTTAGAGAGTATATCCACAGGTGGAGGAGAGACAGGAAAAATGTAGACCTCCCCACTACTTCCCTGTGGAGAAGAATTACTAGTTCACTCTTGAAAAATTCAGTCTAGGGACTGAGCCAGCTGGCTCTGGGCTAGGAGGACATGTGTTTGGTTTCCCATCCCACCCACTTTTCTGTCTCCCTTCCTCTCAGGGAGGCATCAAACCACTCTGATGTGGGAGTAGTGGATATCTTTAAAAGTGGGGCAGAGTAAAAGGTGAACACTGACCCCCTCAAAACTTTGTTCCTGATTTTTTTTTTTTTTTTTTTTGGAAGATGTTCATAACCATAATTTAGATCAACATCGAATTTAGAAAAAGAAGTACACAAATGCTCCTTCTGAAAATGTTGAGGTAATACATGAGCCACATTAGTTCCTTGAAACATGAACACAGAGAAGATCATGGTGTTCTTGGACTCTGCTGTTCTACACATATAAAAATATAACAAACCTCAAACATGAAGAGAAGCAACCAAGTTTTTGGTGATATAAAAGATTTTCTTTTTTTTGAAAACAAATCTTACAGGTTGTTTCATAGTTTAAAGAAGTGCATGTATTTCACATCTCAATGGCATCACTGAGTGGAATATAGTTATTTAAAAGGCCCTGCAGAATTCTGCTCTTTAATGAACACTCAAACTTTTCAGTTGTAGTTTTAGATATTTCAGGCAAAGCCAGACAAAGGTCCACACAAGGATTAGTGTCATTATATGTTAGCATGATGCCTTTTCAATAGGAAGGTAGCCAAGAAGAATACAAAACATAAAATATTAATATCTGGGGCGCAAGATTTCACTTTTTAAAATTTATTTTGCTATAACAAGTAAGCAGTTAGCAGAGTAGCCATGCAGTAAGGGAACAGGTAGGTTGACAATGCTGTTCACACAAACTAGAGTTTAAATTAAAGTATAGAATTATTGTAACAGTGCTCCATGAAAAGTGGTTTAGTTTTTTTTTTTTTTTAAATGGCATAAAATTCAAAGATGGGGTGTTTATTACAATGCTGATAGTGTACAGAACAACACAAAAAACTTTATCTGATTTAGAACTCGACCCAAGGCATGAAAATTTAATTGGATGGGAAGCTGCTGCACTGAAATATTTGAACCACAGTGTCATAGGTAATTTCTTTTTCCCCTCAAGGCTGTTTACATGCGTTGCATGATTTGATGAATACAGCATGAATATCAATCCAAGGAAAGTGTTGGACAATCTTTAAACACAAAACTGTTATTCTAGTAGTATGCAATCCAACTGTTATTCTAGTAGTCTAGGAAGATTGTTTCCTATTTGTTTATTTGTGTCAACACATACAACTACCTCCCTTCTGGGGATTAAGCACAAGAAGGCTAAAATACCAGTTTATTGATTTAATCTTTTTGGTTAGTAGTATTGCTAATCACAAAACTTTTTATCATTTGAGCAATATGAATCTGGGGTATTCAGACTTAAGAGTGCACCTTGATTTCAATGTGTATTTCCAATTTGGAAAGTACAATTCAAGTACAGTCATATTTACATGAGAACAGAAAATAAAACAATTCAACACTTCCTATGCAGAGATCAAAGACACAGTAGGGCAAGGGGAGATAGAGCATATCTGAAGATGGATCATTGCTGCTAGGCGAAATGGGAAGTGTGGGAGAGATGGCAGCTACATTAGGAGGCAGCCCTTCAGGTGCTAAACAACCTGAGACCCTTCTCACACTAGTGACCCCTCTCACACCAGGAATGAGCAACTTGGTGTCTTATTTTACTGCCTTTTATTCTGTCTCTCTAAGTGTAGTGCTCAAAACTGGAGACTCAGTGATGGTTGTAATCAGCGTGAAGTAGAAAAGACCATTTTCCTTTCATAAATGCAGCACATCTACCCAATTTCATAGACGTTAGATGGTGGTTTTGGTAAGAAGGACTCCTACTTAGTTCTTGTGCACTTGAAACTCCAGTCCTTGGAGGCTGTGGTCCTTTTGCAGCTAGGTGTTAGATTAAACAATAGAAAATCAATCACTTCATTCTTTATTGTCTTTCATCTTCTTGCACCGCTTGTCCAATTTATCATAGTAATACTGGCTTTGTCCTCTAGAGTATTTTGCTACTTCTTCATCTTGGTGTCATCTACGTACCTCCTTTTTTCCACAGTTTTTATATGAATGCTATATCTGTTCTTTCCTCAAAGTCATCAGGGGAGATGCAGAAGAGAGACCAACACAGGCTGCATAGGTGCTTTGCCCTGGAATTACTTCTCCAAGCCTGGCAATAATCTTTGCTAATATGTTCTGTTGCAAATGGTTGGGTATTTCATCCAAGCTCATGTACAGAGCTTCCCAAATATGAAGTTTTTACTTTGATCAAACAATACCTTTTCTACTGCTTCCTCTCTGCCTTGGTTCTCATATAATACTAATGGAGCCTCTCAAGCCAGAGTTCTCTATTCATGAAATCCCTTGCACTTAACCTTTCAATTATGATATGTCTAGCTATCTTTTAAAGCTATCTAACTACTTAAAGCAAAGAGTTAAATGCCCCAGTCCAAACAAGGTATAATATGACCTGTAACAAAAGTTTAATATCTCACCAGCCATTTACACCAGCACGAGATTGTTCTTTGAGCTCAAAGTAGGATCCAATCACTCCAAATAATAATAGGGAAATACACATTTAAGCGAAATTTTCTCTGGGTTGAATAATATCTCCTAGTCTTTCATTATTCTCTAAAGGTCTAAAATGGCAAACGGTTTTTAATATTATCCTAAAAAGTTACAGCAGTAGAACAAGGTTAATTGCTTTACAATTGCTGCTTTCTTTGCTTAGTCTCTTCTCAAGGTCCAATGCCATTAGCTTTACAGTTTCAAAAAGCATACTTGATAATTATTACAATCATTACAAGGTCGCGTTATCCGCTTTCTGCATGTATTTAAAATTTCAGCTAAAATTTTTAGGCAAGTGGTGCACTATTTTTATGGCTGTATCTTTCCTTTTTTCATTTCTTTTGTGCCTTATCACACTGTGCCTGAGTGGAACAGCAATCACTTCTCATGCACTGTTTATACAGAAGCAGCAATGTCTGTCACGGTTTTAGCATAACTTCATGGCAATAAAATGTTGCTAATCAACAACTTGCAAGCTATGTAGCCAAGGCTGCTAGAAATAGTCAAAAATTTCTTGTTTCAAATCTGTTGCTCAGATGACCTTGAATAGGCCTCTGATCTCAGAGAACAGTAAATGTTTGTCTACAATACAGATCTCTCTGGTGTTGTTTGAAGTTAAACACAAAGGTGCCAATTGTTGCCCAAAATCTTCTCTATGTTGGAATGATCATGCTAAACATAAGATGCTATTTGAAGTATGACAACATATTTTTGGCATGTCTGTAAGCTACAGCTTTTGGCACTATCAAACAGTAAGGGGGCCAAAGCTCTACCGTTTGTAAGACTTTACACTCGGTAAAATAACAGTTGAAAATATTCTGTTTTGAAATCACTAAGCAGGAAAGTTGAACTATAAAAATATAGTGTCATTATGAAAATTTAATCTTGGAAGTGAAACAATATTTAAAGGGGGGGAAAGAGTGAGGGAGAGAAGCACACTTAAGTCAGGGCTGACGAATTAAAGCTTTGGACTTATGAAACCTTGCATTTTCAGCTGATTTTTGGAATCATCCTCTGTGAGTGGGCCTAGTACTGGATTATCAAAAAACCCAGCACAAGCTCCATGGCTGCAACAAAGGCCATTAAATTGAATGTTTTATTTGTTGAGCAGGTTAGACTGTATATAACTAAGTTTACATTGGGTTTTTCTCAAGGGGAAGACGAGAAATCAAGTTTCATTAAGAGCTTAGTAAAATTTGGGTTCTTTTATATCTCTCTAGGGAGTAATAACCATTGTCTTGACTCTTGCTGATCTCTTCCTTGCTTCTGAAAAGATTGAGAAAGATTTGCTTAAGGAGAAAGTGTCTATAATTCTGGCAGCTGTGAACAAGTCTGGATATTAAGGACAGTGTTTGACATTTGGTAGTTAAGAATTTGAATAGCCTGTTAGCTCTGACTGTGACACTGCAGAGTGATTGTGCCTTTCATACAACATACAGATAGCCAACTATGATGCTATAATCAGCATGGCACTGCAATTTGACAATATTGTACACACAGGCTACTTTACTCAGACAGAATAAATAGATTCCTTTTAGGCCAAAATTTCTGTAAAAGGAAATTAAAACAGATGGATAAGAAACCTTCACTATGCATAAAACTTAGAGTGCACTGAAAACTTCTGAATTTTTAGTGCACTCTTTTATTTAAAAATTAAGAGGAATTGAAGTAGTAGCTGAAAGGGACAAGATGCAGAGTCAGTTTTAGAAGTTATTTAACCTCAGGAGGACTTCAGGAGGCTGTTTACCAACATAAGGATAGCTTCACTCAGATCTAACTAAGCAGGAACATAAAATTGTACCACACCAATAATGAATGTTTGCAGTCTTGTAATTCCCGGTCAGTTCTGAGGCCTTACACATATATATTGCTTGTTTGGGAGCTGCTTCTTGAGGATGTTGATGGCTGGCTTAAGAGCTGGAAAACAACAAAGTCAGTAAGAAAGATCAGACAGCAAAAATGGCTTTGATTCCACTATTAAAGAGATTGACAAAAGAACATAATACATGCCTGTATGCCACTGAAATAACTATTTCAGTACAGTGTGCTGGGGATAATGATAGGAATGATTTTGTTTGGATATGAAGGGCTGAAGAGCAGAACCCGCTGCTGGCATTGTATAGAAATAACTTACTCTGGGATCTTGCAGGGAATTGCCTTGCTGGCGATGCTTTCATCCGTCCTTTTGACACATAAATGTTTTACAACAGTACAAAAGAAGCTGTTTCAAGGTAGGGCCTGAGCAAGTGTTGCCACCACTACTCTGGGTGCTGCACATGTTGAGGTGTAGAGTGCATCTTAGTGTGTTATGGTCATTGAAAGTTGCTTTCTCTCTAGTTTCATTAATGGGTGATAGACTTTGAAAAGAGAATAAAACAGTTGTTATGGCTGCAGTTGCCATTCTCTTTTTCCTTTGAAATTAATAAATCAGTTGGAGCTGTGAGGTAGCAGGCTTCCTGTTGGAGCACATCATGTCCCCCTGTTTGTAAATTGCTTTCTCCTACAATGTCAATGTGCCCTATAAAATTGAGTTATTATGTTATGACTGAACTCCAAGGCTGAAGTGGGAGCTCTAGTTCTATGCAGAAATTTCCGGTGTGCACTATTGAATGCCTCTGAGGACACAACCTGTGGAATGTGAAGTATTACTGTTGGGTCTTGGCAGGACTTGTTTTATTATCAGCTGCATAATATTCTCTGTTCACCTTCCTTTTTCCAGTTGCCAGCAAGGACTTCTTGTTTTTGTCTTTTGAACTGATATTTTTCGCTAGTTCGGCCTTCCCTGTGGAGCCAGATGTTTGTTTTCAGATGTTCGAATAAACAAAATTTCTACCCTGAGCAGAGACTATTCCTCTGCTGTAAAAATAAATTCTGCTCTTCTATTTTTATTTGAAAATGGAAGTCTGGCAGGGAAATAATTTTGGAGCTATGCATGACCTCATTTTGAAAGACACTGACTTTGATTTCTCAGTTCTGAAATACACATCAAAAATTTAAAAAAAATAAGTACAGAGGGCTTGGTGGGGGTTGTTGCTGATTGAAGAGAAAAGCACTATATTCGTGTTAGAAGACCTTTGCAGCTTGTGATCTTACAACAACATTAAAATGGCAAGCCATTCTGTGGAAAGCTATTGATGTTGAATTCAGCAGAGAAAACTGAGAAGTAGAGAAGGTTTCTGGAGAGAAGACCTTCTCAACTTCCTACTACGCGCATAGTATGTTGATAAGATGCTACCTTTTTAAATGTCTGCATAAGACTAAAAAAGCAGTGCTCTCACAGGAGCAAGATCAAGGATGCTCTAAGGCATTAAAGTGTTGAGGAAAGTGGCTGGCAGTGTCCTCAAGAAGACAGGAGAAAAAATTTTTTTGAGGTTTAAGTTTTAGAGATGAAAGGACTTGTTCTTGCAGACCTTGGATCTATTTAAAAATTAGTCATATTACGAATTAAAAGGGTGTCTCAAAGGAAACATTTGTTGCAGGTAAATGCAGCCCGTGCTTTTCTGAAATCTGATTTCCTAAGTATATGACACTCTTTGGTCTGAACCTGAGCACTGTTGGAGAGGAGTTGATGCCCATCATAAGTCCCAACTATTTTGTTTCTGTGATTACCTTTTGTAGTGTGACTTGGAACATCAACCTCAATTAAAAGCTGGGACTAGGTCATGGACTTCAAAGCATCCAAAGCTGTTTTTATAGCAACTGAAGGAGGATCTGAGTTTGAGTTGGCTTAGTTTAGGCCTTCATAGACACCTTGAGCCTCAAAACTGGGAAGGTTGGGGTTTTTAATTTTTTTTTTTGCTAGACTCTTTGTACAAAATCCTTTTTTAGAGGGAGTGTGTCAGGTGTTGCAGATATCCCTAGTGCTGCAGGTATTTCTGTGCTTACTTCTAACGTAATTCCACAGCCTGAGAACATCTAACCTATGGCATCTAACCTATGGCAAATGTTATCAGTCTAATAGCCACACTTAATCATTAATAATCAGTATATGATGAAAATAGGGATTCTAAGTGTTTTGGGGTTTTTTTAGGAGGAAAAAACAATCAAGTTTTAAAATGCAGAAAACCCATGTCTCTTGTATTTAAAAGCAAAAGAAGGAAATTTTTTTTCATCAGAAGTCATTCTGTTTCACAATGACATTTCTCAGTTCCTCAGTCTTCAGAAACTACCTTTTATACTCAGCCAAAAATAAATTTTCTAATCCATTCAGAGTCTAGTTTAGTTATCTCTCAGGCTCAGCAGGATTCCAGACACCCTGTGCTGTTCCTAAACTGTTAGAAGAGTTACAGAATAAGCCTAATTCATAAATAGTTACACAGAAAGTTCAACGGTGTCATAAACGGTGAAGGGAGGGCATGCTAATAAAAAAATGAGGGCTGAAGAAAAGGAACATGACAAGGATCACAGTAGCTGCTGGTAGACTTTTCTTTCTACCCTACAGTCTTTTCTATTCCTTGCCTATTTTGTTCCTTCCTTTTGCTTCTCTCCTGATGCAGTGTGCAGCAACATTGACCTGCTGTAATGATCACAAAGCAAAAGGCAGAGCTGAATTGCTTCATACCTGGCATGGGCTGAACACTGCAGCTGCTCAGGCTGCACTACATCTAGCAAGGGTTAGACACAAGTGTGGGGAAAGAGCCACCTTGGTTCAGTTGCACAGTGCTCACTTCAATAATCCATCAACCCCAATTATCCCAGAGTGTTAATGACTGAGCTGTAGGAACTACAGAATGAAAAAAACTTAAAAAAAAAATTAAAATCTCTTCTATTGCCAGTCTAAGTGGAGTGGGAGTGTGCATCATCCATCAGCTCTATCGATCTAGGTTGGTCTCAAGCCAACTGTTTTGATTTGAGATATTGACAATTTCAGTCTCACAGAGGTGGACTATTACCACTGGAAGTCAGCTAGTACTAGTGATGATGCATCCATAGACAGAGACTAATAATAACTTGAATGCCTTTGAATCAATAGTGGAATCATCAGTGAGTAAGTGCTGTTTTTCAGGCTTTAACAGGGCTTTGAAGGTATGCTGCATATGAACCACTAGTGAAAAAGAGGGGTAAAAGATCTTTCCCAAAGCAGGGTGCTTTGTTATAGCAACAGCATTAGAAGTGGTTTTGATATCTGGGATAGCATAGACAGAAATCATTATTTGTAGAAAATAATGTCATGGCAACGTGTGTGGAAGCTTTATTTTGCTTCCTCCTTGAAGGACATTATTGCTTCTTATCTTTTTCACTTTTCCACTAACAGGCAAGTTCATTAGTGCAAAACAACCTCTGTTTTATGAAAGGCAGAAGGCATTTCTTCCTGGGATTTTTGTGCACTTACTTTATGGCAATAGAGTTTGAGATAATAAGCCAGACTCCCTCCTGATGAAAGCAAATGTGGTTACACTGAAAGCAAACATAGTTACACATTCAAGAGATGAATAAGATAAAATTCCCAGCTTTGCAAGTGACACCAATAATCTTATCATACACTTTAATTCTCTGCTAATAAAATCAATGAGTAGAGCATAACAGTAATAATGTATAAGTGAAATAAAGTTTTTATTGCTGTTTTGGATATTTTGATTTGTGGCAAACAGTGGGAGAATGGGGTTTGTTTGCTTTTGGATTTTGGGCCCTTTTTTTTGCTGTTTGTTTTTTTGTTGTTGCTGTTGACTTTTTTTTAATCAGATGTAGGGGAAATAATATAAATGCCTTGGGGAGTGTACCACATGAAATGAAGATAATGAGTGCCACCTCCCATAGTGGTTGAGGAATGATCATCTATCACACATGGAGAATGCAGAAGATCCTTGCAGGTAGGCATTAAAGGACAAAGTCAGTGAAGCTGCACCATCTTTCCTGAACAGAATATCATCCCCTGAACTCCTGGCTCACTGACGCATACTTACCCTTTTAAAAAGATAGGCTATACTCTGCCTGTGATATAATCCTCAATACTGTTTTTCAACGTTAGATTAAGTCTGAGATGTTAATTTGGAGAAATATTTCATGTTTAAGAAATTAAAAAAAGAATAAAAATAGTAGTAATCTCACCAACACTTAAATTGCAGGCAGGAAACCCCTGTGCCTGCTAACCTGTCTTGTTTTCCTCACCCCATGCCAGTGTCACTCTCCCTCATTTTTGTTGGCTGGGCTGTACAAGTGAGCAACCCTTCCAAATCAAGCAAAATTATCTATCTTGGTTCAAGCTGCAAAGATTGGTCTTTGTGTGTTTTGATGGAAGGGGATTTGAGGGTGGCAGAAATCCCCAGCACCGGCTGCTAGTGAACAGCTGGGTGAACTGGCAGGAAGATGGTGCCACCTTCCACTGGCACAACTGGTGGTGGGAATGCACATTTATCTCCTTCCCATGATTTGGCTAGAAACAGCTTTGGCTGCTTTCTTTTCTTCCCTCAAAATGAGGAAACTGTAATGACAATATTGGTACAAATTTGTCTCCTCTCTGTAAATATCATCAGAAAATAAATTAGGTCCTGAATTCTCATGCGTGAGCATGCAGATGCTGTATGAACCATGGCAGTATTTTAGCCTCCAGTGCTTTCATTCTACCAAACCCTCAGTTTCAGTTCTGATTCTGCAAGCATCTTGGTCTCTGATAGTTCTTTTTTTTTTTGGTCACAAATAGCCTCTGATAGTGGCAAACAACCATGTATGTAAGGTCTCACTCTCGACTTCAACAAGGCATCTATTTGGTAAGGCATCTTTTAAATAAATTCCTAATATATTTCTATAGATTAGCACAGGGCATGCTTGTCTTGTTTTCTGTCATGTTTTCCCCCCTAAGAAATATAGAAATGGCTTGGGGTTGTGTTTTGTTGTACTTTGGTTTTCTTAAGGAGCAGTGTACCATTTATTGTGTTTTTTCTTCCTTTTGACTTAATACTGATTAATACTAAGGAGCATAATACAGACCCCATGACACCACAGATAAGCTTTCTGTTTTCAAACTCCTGAGGACAGTAAGCTAAAAATCTATGCATCTTGAGCTTGGTGTTTGGAATTCCATTTTACATATGAGCCTGTAATATCATGCTTTCAGGCCTAATCAAGCACACTGAACTAGCCTTCAGCAGCAGCTAGCCATGAGGCTTTTGTGATAATTCATCCATTAATAACTACACAGAATCCCTGGGAACATACAGGAATTTTGTACATGTAAAACAATCCATCCATAAGCTTTTCGGCTGTGTTAGGTTGCCTTGTGGGATATCATGAAGTCTCTTGTAGGACAAACTTCTAGTATTTCAGTGTAACAGAAATGTTTGCTCAGGAATTGCGTCCTTGTACAATCCAATGGTTGGGTTTGGTAATGGTTTTGCCAGAGTTTCTCCATTTCTGTCTTTTCTAAGTGACAGGGAGGAGAGTAGATCCAGCACACCAAGAGAAAGGTCAAAGGAGAGGTTGCAATGATGGTTCCATTGCATGGAACACCAAATGGTGTTAGGGGTTTCTTCATGCCAAACTAAGTCATTTAGAGTGAACTGGGATCAAGTTCAAATACAGGTCCTACACTTGTCCTCTGTGGCGTGAGCATCAGGATTTATTGTGCTGTGGAAGATTCTTTAGTTGATAAGGAATTGTACTGATACATTTAGCATAGTACCTTATAATAATAAAAGTAATAAAGCACTGTAATGTGCTAACATTTTTTCTGTAAGATAATGAAAAGGAACTGTCTATGTATCAAAACAAACAAGACAGCTCAGTGGAAATTCAAGTTAGGAACAATGCATTCATAAACTTGAGAAAATTGAGAAAGAAGAAAAAGGCAAAAGATTAAAGTTTTTTGTCTTTTTTATTTTCTGAGTAGCTGCCACTATTCACTGCTGTACAGAGAAATTGGGGAAACTAGTCTGTATCTCTTTCTTTGAAGACCTGTCTTGAGTAACTTGAAGAAGTGGTGGTAGAGAATTCATGGAAGGAAAATAAAAACCTATGTCAAGTGAGGAATGTACACTTTTGCAGCCTTCACCTATGTGCAAAGGAAGGGTGTGAGAGTGTAAAAATGTTTTATCTGCCAACTGGTTTTAAAAAGGTGTGGTTACCACAGCAACTGCCACAGAGTTGTGATTTACAGTATGACACATCTTGCATGCTCCACAGCCCAGAGTCTCTTTCCCTCTGGTTGGAGTCTCTGGGGTCACCTGGTGCCTGTTCAGTGTTACCTGCCCTGCAGCTCCTGCCTCTCCCCTTAAGGTAACTCACTGTCTCAGCTCATGGAGTGCAGGCAGGTGGTACAGACCAATGTCTGCTTTCATATCTTACTGCATTTTGCCTTGGTTCAGGTACTGGTGGCCTCGAGTTCAATGATCCCATGGTCACCCCTGTGATGAATGCAGCATAGAGCAGCAGCAGTGGGAGGTTTCCTTTCAATGCAAGAAGACAGGGAAACAAGTGCAGAAATCAAAGGAAAGCTTAATTAAAGTTGCTTGCAACTGACCTAAAGCATCCTGTCATTCCTCTGTCTCTCTCATCTTTGGCTTTTCTTATTTGCAAGGTTAATTTGTGCCTGTGCTGATAAATTACATAACAGTGACACTTCTCTGATGGTAGTGCAAACGTGTGTTCTACATCAAGTTGTTGTAGAGTTGCAGTTTTGTCAGTGCATTATGTAAGGGAGTAATTCTGTTGGGAAATAAAGTCATCAAAGCCAGAGAAAGGCTGCTTCTGTAATAAATAGATGCTGTAACAAATAGCTGCTCTCCATACTTCTACAGACAGATAAAAATCATGCATGAAAGAGGTCCCAAGGCAGTTTCACTTCCTTGGCTTTCAAAACTAATTTGAGCCACAGCTTTTAGTTTGGCCTCTTCCTTTCTGTTTTGTTCAAAAGCATTTTTATGTCTTGCTAAGGAGTAAAGTAATCTTGATTGAGTTTTCAGAAAGGTGCATTTTAATGAAATCACGGAAATACCTCGAGGTGGTGACATTGCAGGCTGGCTTCTTTATTGTGGTACCTCAGTAAAACATGAACATTTGAAGGCAAAGATAAAGGCAAGCCTTCTGGAAGACAGGTTCATCTTGCCTGAAGTAGCAAGGGACACACTTAAACCACTTTGTCTTGCCTTGGTAAACAACTAGATTAAGTTACCTTAAATAACAATATTTTCTTTTTAAAAAAATGTATGTCTTCTAAAATAGGCAAAAAACTACGCATAAAAAAATAAGTAAAAAAAAAAAAAAAGGCAGAATTATGGGCAAATAGTAGACAACTGCCTTATGTTGGATTCAGAAGGATATAAAAGCTCTTACAAATCTCTTATGCTAGCTAGTCCCTTCAGAGAATAAAAGTACAGAATGGTAATTATTGCAGTTTTAGTTTTGGCTTTCTACTTTAGCTTTTCTGCATGCCCAAAACAGAAGGGATATACTCACTAACAAAGAAACATCAAAGGAAAGCAACCTAGCTGGAAAATAAAGGACTTCCACGATGCTATGTAAAGGAACGTAGGGAAGTCAGCTTAATAGCAAATATTCCATTTGACATAGAATTAGCCACCACTGCTGTAGCAGCTAGGGAATACTAGAATACAGCATCAACATGATATTGTTACTATGGCATATATCTCCCAGGCCTCCTTGTCTCATTACTGGTTTAAATTTCAGATACAACACTAATAATTTGAAAAGCAGCATGATAGCAGGAGACTTCTCATGTAGCTCATGTCTGTGAGGACATAAGAAACTGGGGAGAAATGATATTAATTTTGTGGGGTTTGAAGTTCAAGGAATTTTGCCAGCTTTTCCCAAATCCCAAAAGTGGAAAACACTTAAGCTTTAAAGAGTATAGTTAGAAACTGTTGGAGAAAACTCCCACTAAGTTAAAGTGGAAGAAAGCAATTAGCTTCTTACGCATTTTTCACTCCATAAATATACACTTTCATGTTCATATACTACAAGATATTTATATAACACAATATTATTCACGCCTTATGCAACAGTTATTTTTCACAAACTGAAGGCAGAGAATGTAAGATGGAGCCAAATCTTCAGTACTTTAGGAAGAAAATAAATAGGATTAGGTATTGTTTACCTTATAGCAAAGCAGTAGCTCCTTTTTCTGCATTTATCTTCCAACACAACAAGGCAGTCTGTGAATGTGCAGTACAAAAGGGAGTCACAAGTCCAGGTAAGAGGTGGAAAATAGTTAAATATTAGGAGCAGAAATAAACCAATGTTTTTCTGCTGTTTCAGACTGTGCAGCTGAGAAGTAAGCTGGTAGGGAAATCATCGGCCTCAAGCATTATTGGTGGAGCCCAGCTACACTTATGCCGGTGGAAGTGAGATAAGTCTTGTTGACTGGATTCAGACAGGCACATCCTTTTCCACAGGAATAGGTAGCTTACATAAATTGGTTGAGCCTTTGACAGTACCTTTTTAAAATGACCCCCCCAAAACCTGGAAACTTAATTTGTGCTTTGTGGTTGGACTCCACAGAAGCGGGGTGAGGATTTAAAATCTAAATTAAATATAATTGATTCCATAAGGACTGAAAACAAACCCAAACAACTCAAACAACTTATTAAAAATAGCCCTTGGGCTTGGTGAGTTTGTAATATTAATAGACCATATTTTCTTTTTTTTTTTTTTTTTTTTTTTTCTTTTTAAATGGTAAAAATGAAGCAGGGCCAACCACCCAGTTGTATACTTGTGTGGTTGTTTGGGAGAGAACACAAATCATAACAGAAATTATTCAAACATAATTTGCTTTAGATTAATTTCTTGTAAAACTTGTATTCATCTGCCAAGGGGAGATACGTGAAAATTTCAGGTACTTTAGGGCCTAGACCTGAAAGTCTTTTAAGGGTCGCTAGACCTTGAAGTCACAAAGGAGACTGTAAACATTTCTAAGAGGCACATAATAGAGCTGTTATCCCTGTAAAAACTAAAACCAAACCAGATCAAAAATCTCACCCCAAAATTTTCAGTTTTTTGCTCTTTGGTATGCATTATTTCCATGGAGACTATGATAATTTTATCCCCCAAAGATAATCTTGTCAATGCACACTATGTTCATGTCAGTGGAAATACTTCTCCTAACAAATGGACAGCCCGGGTAGTATTTCTTGCTTTGCTTAGCAGCTTCATTTGTCCTTGAAATACCGATCACAGTGCCTGAGAAAGGTGTGATTTCTCCAGCTTTTAAGATTGCAATTCCTGCCAATACAAAATGTTCTTTTTGAAACATTAATGTATTTTGACGTAAGACTCACTCATTTGTCTCCTGTGAAAACTGTCTGAAGTTGTTAACACTGCATAATTTATTTGAGTCACTTGAATTGAATGTAGAGGATATTGTGTCAAACCCTTTTCTCACACACCTTTTGTTCTACAGCAGCAGTGTAGAGCAAAAGGAGGAATAGGGAAATGAACCTGGAATAAATTTGGAAAATACACGTTTATGTCTTAGACCTTTTAAATCAAACTGGTTCATCACATCACCTTCTAGGTTCATTCATAGTGTTGAGATTGTTGGACAACTTGTGCACTGATGCTTGCATGTGCTTACAACAATAAAATGTGTTTGCAGCAATAAAAATACTGATATGAAACACTTGAAAAAGTCTGGATTACTTTTTTTCCCATATTCTGAAAACTAGACTTTTTCTAAAAACTCAGCTTTAACTGTTTGGATTAGAAATCATGCTCCTGAAGAAATATTTCAGGGTGTAATGCACAGGAACAATATTTAATCTTAGAGATACGAAATAGGTGTTCAGATCAAAATTTCACCAGGAACAAATCTCTGTTTTCCCATTTCTACTAAGCTATCTCGTTGCCTTGGTCTGATCCTCAGCACATGCCACAATAACTGTGTAACAGCCACTGGAGCTCTGACTTTCCTTGAGAAGCTGAAGTAACCTGTGCATTTCGAAATATCTGACAGGTGCTTGATGCAAAGCCAGTGTATAGCAAGTCAAACTTTCCATACCTCTTCATCCCTCTGTAAAATGTCATGCACATTTCCCAGGTGTTATGAAACTCATTAGATGTTATTAAGTTTTCTGAGGATCTCTTATGGGTGGAATGTAGATGATATACAGCCTGGTGCACCTTTGCCACAAGTATGAGGTCTTCAAGGTACTTATAAGACACGTGGAGAAACACTTTTTATGAGAGCTTTTAGTAACAGAAGGGCAATGATTTTAAAATGAGGGAGGGTAGATTTAGATTCGATATAAGGAAGAAAATTTTATTGGTGAGGATGGTGAAGCACTGAAACAGATTGTCCAGAGAAGTTGTGGATGCTCCATTCCTGAAGTGTTCAAGACCACATTGGACAGAGCTTTGAGCAACCTGGTCTAGTGGAAGGTGTCTCTGCCCATGGCAGAGGGGTTGGACTAGATGACTTTTGAAGGTCCCTTCCAACCCAATCCATTCTCTCACCCTATGATTTAGTCCTATGCCTCATTCTCCCACACCAAGATCATGCATATCTAAGTAACTGAATTACAGACCACCATCACTGATTAGACATGAAGCCACAGTGACATTAAGGATTTTGTTTCCTCTGATTGCTGCTGCTTTTTGATCGTACAGTGAGTGAGGAGAATGGAGACACTAGTGACACTAGAGTCACACAGAAGAGGCAGACATTAGTGCAACCCTGTCCTTCCTGCCTGCCTGCTCCTGCTCAGTACAGCAAGCTGTAAGGATTTTATTCTGCACAATAACTGGAGTTTATAGAATACTTTGTTTTGCCAAGGCAACTGCTTCTAACATAAAAGGTTTTGTTAAATGCTTTGTGCCTGCCTTAATTCAGCAGTCTTTTGGCTCGGTTTAGGGCTTTTCCCCAGCTGTACTTTGCAGTTCTGTTTCACAGCCTGAAACTGCCTTGCCATTACCACAGTTATTTCATCTGATGTGACATTTCTTGTACTCAGAGGACCGGAGAAAGCCACATGTATCTTTGAAAGGCAGGAAGCAAGAAAATGATGTAATAGGCTGCTTGTTGTAATACCAGTTATCAAATGAGTTGAAAATGACATATCTGGTAGCCTTAGATTACTTTTTCCTTTTTTCTTGTCCACTTACTTTGTAGGGAAAAAAAAAAAAAGGTTCCTGTGTAATCTGTGAATTACAAGAATTTTTATAGTTTAGTTTCGATATGGTGTATATTTTTACCTTTTTCATAGTTAACAAATGTGTATTACAGAGAACCTAAGCCAGGTTCATGTTCTTCAAAATCAGAAGTAAAACAGTCCTATTCTTCCATCTCCTAGAACACTTCACCTGCCATTTTCTGTGTCAGGAGGTTGGTTAATTTTATTCCTTCCCTGGGGTATCTTGCTAATACACTTGTCTGTATGTGGCTGTTTCAGTCCTGAAGCCCATAACTGCTTCTCAGAAGCAGATTGTGTTGCTTTAGTGTGTGCTCAGTTTGCCAATTATTTCTTTCCTAGCTGCTAGTAAAACATCTGTCAGGTCACCAAATATGATGCAAGTAGTGAGTTACTGTGTTTCTTACCTTCTGCCAAAATCCTAATGCAGCTGTGGATTTCAGATGTGTAATCATAACCTCCAAGTTTGTGAGCACAAAGTGGGGTGGGGGAATGTCATATGGGTGGGAGCTGGTTTAAAGAAAATCTTGAATTTTTGTTCCTTTTTTAAAAATTAGTATCAATATTTTAAATAATTGGTTAAAAAAATATTTTCTGTTCAGAGAGCAAAATAATTAAACTGGTTTAATGAAAATGTGTATATTTTGAAGTTTCTCTATAGCTAGGTTTGAATGTTCAGATTTTTTGTGTTAAGAAAATGACTATATTGTTTGACAGTTCTGTGAAGGAAAACCAGAATAAATTGTTTCATTAAGTAGTTTTTACTTTAAAAAATGTTTTATTTGTAACACTGAATGAAATGTTAGTGCTAAAAAATATGTAGAAATAAATTCACTCTCTTGAAGAACCTTAAACTTCTCTTTGGGCTAACTCTATAAGACTATTGCCTCTTCTGATAATATGCTGAACTGTTCTATTCAATTGCTAATTTTACATTATATACAATAAGATACTCTGGTAAGACTGAGTCACTGCCTTCAGAAATTGATTTCAATTTGGCTATAAATTCATCACACAAATCCGGGTGCTGAAGTGCCTGCTCTGTGTGCACTTCCTAGCTGGGACCTCTCCTTGAACAGTGTAACTGGCCTGTTCCTTACAAAAAGCCACTAAAGAAGAATCACTTCTCTTATGCTGAATATCCTGGTATATCATGACACAAGCCCAGGACACAGGAATTTCTGGCTTAGATCTTTCTTTTGCCCAAATAAACTTGTCTTTCTACCTGCTGCCTGCTCAACATCTCCTACTCCGTTTGTGTGTGTGCTTGTGTCCTTTAATGCCTTTGCAAGGGCACACGAGTCTCTTCAGTGATCTATTTACATATCCAAGTGTGCTTTCTTTTAATAAATATCAGTATGTTCATGTCTGAGGAAAACTTCCAGTGGAAGAAATTGTGAGAGTGCCAAGAAATACTTAATAATACGTTTGAACCACTAACAACTGTTTCCTTTTTTTTAAACTCAGCACTGCTATGTAGCCAGCTTTGGTCCTGCCTTCTGCTATTTCTTTCCTTTCAGCACTAATCATCAACCCATATTTTCCCAGCAATTCCCAGGTTTCGCCTTCCCAAACACTGTGACACCCTGTTCCTGGGTTCCCATTTGAGCAATGTTAGACCTCCACTCTATGACCTTTTCTTCTACAACAGTTTGCCTTTCAATGCCAAATGCCAAAAAACCTTGCCACAGTCTAGTTCTAGCCCTGCATGACAGGGCTATAATAACATCTGCTGTTACTTGGTCGGCACACAAGTATTACATGGACTTAGAAACTTTTCCCTGTGCATATCCTGTGCGGACACGTAGAAGGGCAGAGTGTGTGTAAGCAGTCCCAGGCCACGTCTCATGGCAGGCTGGTGAGTCAGCAATGCAAACTTCCATGTTCCTGAGAAAAATGTGACTTTTGTGCCTGGGACTTTAATGGCTTCACTTCAACTACTGTGCACTGAGTGTGAAAGGGCCCTATCTTTTACTTCAGCTGTACTCTTTTCAGGGCTTGCTTTGGGGTGTGCAAATACACCTGCCTGCTTCAGTTGTGGCAGTAGGAAAAATCCCTGAGTAATGGATCCTGGAGGCAAAGGCTCAAAGTAGGAAAGCACATGGCTGGCCTGTCCAAGATTTTGGCAGTTCTGACTAAAATGTTTAAAGTAGATATAGGGGATTGCAATAATCTGCTAAGGGACTCCAGGCTATGCATTGACTGAGAAGGGCTGCTGAGTTACTAAAGTGCTTTTGGGGACCTCTCTCCATAGAGAGCTTCTGCGATAAAAGCTGGGAAAATCCCACCTTCTGGAATGTCCAGAGGTGAATGGATTTCTCCAAGCTGTAACCTAAATTGAACTCAACTTTGGGACTACTATTATGTTACTTGAGACAAATTTAATCCATATTCAGGCTTTGTATGGCCTTGACTCGAATGACTCCTTACAACAGTGATTAGTGCATGAGCTGGAGAGTGGAGTGGGAAGAAGGCTCCTGAATCTCTGCTAATAAAATAAAACGTTGGACCTGTTCCTGTGGGTGAATTCATTTTCCCTGCTCTCTCCAACAAACAGTTTTTAATCTAATAAGTTTCCTTCTGTTGTTCACACTTCTTCTGAGTCACAGCATTACAGGCAAGTTATTTAAAAATTAAAAACCCCTGACATGCTGTGGAACGTAATGTGAATCTTTGAAATTTCGTTGGGCATTTTAATTTCAAGATTAAACCTAGCAATCAAGCAGATGAGGACAGATGATCATAGGTAATGCAAAGTGCACCATTTTTGAGTGCTGCTGAAACCTGAGAATGTATTCAACCTGTGGGGCTTTTCACATGTAAGCTGTTGAATTCAGGTAAAAGTGTAGAGGGTAGGAATATTTGTCTCAGCAATCCATCAATGCCTATTTGATCAAGGATCTTTATAAATAGCAACTTATTTCCTTGTTAGAAGCACATCCAAGGATTTCAAAAAGAGGATCTATTCCAGGTGGTACATTCTTATAAGTGCAGTTTGGGTTTTTTTTAAATGAAAGCTGTGTTGCTGATATGCTGAGATGAGGAAAGAGTTCCTTGTTATAGCTGCAAAAATCCCCACCTTTCAGAGCTGCACTGAAATGACCACCTTACCTAGATCCCAGATAGTTATATGTGCCTATGCTTCAAATATCCTCACGTCCTCCTTTGGAAAGTGCATATGGCTTGTTTTAAATGCTCTGTTGTGAAAGTTTTGATTTTCACTGCTTTTCCAGGACATGTGTTGTAGCCCAAAGGACTATTTGTGGCTTTTCATTTCTGACCTCCAAACTTTGTTTGCATTTTTTGAGAAAACTGCTCAGAACTTTGCTATAGAAACTGGAGGGCTAGAACCAATGAAGGTGAAGTTTAGGGTGCTGAAGCAGGAACAGCCCCAAGTGAGGTCGAGCTCAGGTGCCAAAACTCGTTAGCAGAAGAGATGGGATGCACAAGGACCTGAGAGCCCTCTGAAATGAAAGTTGTCCAAGGTCACTATGCTACCTTGAGGTCTGTGGAGAGCGAGTCTGCATCATATTTCAAGACACCACATCTCTGTTGACTTGGAACACCTGCCTGAAAAGTCCTCCTGAAAACTTGCAGCTCATTTCCCCTTCACAAACTCCTTCTCTTCAATAAGTCAGTGGAAAGGGTCCTTTCTCATAAAAATACTCTCAGAAGGTAGAGTGGCATTAGCCATCCATAGGTAAAATGTGCTTGATGGCAAGAAGAACTAATCCTGTTAGTATACAGTAGTACTAATCTGAGTATGTTTTATTGGATTAAACTGTCAGAGATATGGGCACAGAAATGTTGAGCCTTAATTAGATGTAGGTATGGCTGAGCACTGAGCTGCTTTGGTATTGGGGTGATTCTTTCTTATCTCTGCAAAGCTAAAACTTTTAAGGTTCTAAGAAACTTAAACACCAGCTAAGCAGGTCTCTTCAAAATTGTGGGGTTGGAGGAAGTTCCTGAAATCTTCTTGGTTGCTTTTTGGACCAAATCCAAATCTTTTTCGTGAAACTTTTTTTCTCCTCTGTGGACAAAAAAAAGATTTTATTTTCTTCTACTTAGTGAGACAAACAGATGCTTTGTTCGTGTAAATGTTGGGCAGAGTTTGCTTTTCTTTGTGTGTTCAGTGTTTTGACATAAAGTATTTGGAAATCAATGTTTCCTAGAGTGCTTTGTTAAATCTTTCAATGCTGTTGCACATAAATGATTTTAAAATTTATGCTTCAGTGTCTTCTCTGAACAGGCAATCTAGAAAAGTCATGATTAAAAAAAAAAAAAGCCAAACAAACTATTGAGTGATAAGAAAGCCTACAGGTATTCAGTAAGCACTTCCCTATTTTACAGTAATTTTAAGCTTGTCATTCCCATTTTCTTTTCTTTGGGAAAACCAAGCTCCCAATGTTCAGTAGCCATCCTAGTAATGCTTCTTCTGAAATGGGCTTGCTTTCATGCCAGCTGGTACTGGGGCTTCACTGGTTCCGAGACTTCCTCTGAAGAAAAAAGATGGTGAATGAGGACATGAGCCCAAATACAGCAAAATAAAAGGTGAACTAAAGGCAGGAAAAGAGTAAAAAGGAATGTGGAACTGAGGGTTCAATTTTGGTGGTGAATTTATGGAAGCTGCCTGTAATTGCTTGCTGTCAAACATTCACATGAGTGTTTAGCTCAGGTGTTGCTTCCTGGTTCTCCCATTTCTGCTCCTTGCACAGTTCATCTCCTGCCAAAACAATTTGTCTTGGTAGTTTCAACTTTCTTTTACATGTGACTGCATTTTCAAGCTAGGTTTACCTAAAAGGACTCAAATCAGCACCAAAGATGGAACTTAAAGACTTTGTCTAATATTGTGAGCTGCTGGCAAGGTCTCTGGCCTGAAGCTTTGGAATACTTTCTCCCTACAGAAGAGCTATGGCTTCTCAGGTATGTTTACGCCATCTAGCTGAGCCAGTCCATGAAACCTCCACTTTCACGGTCCTCCATCAATTACATGCTTCGAAACCCAGCAACCTTCAGAGGGTTTGCAAGTAAATAATTGATGTGCATTAACCTTTGTAAATCAGTTTTGAAAATTCAATAAAACTGCTGAAATGTTTCTGACACCTTCCAGAGCTCATCAGAGTTTGGTAGTGGTGTTGCTATGGTACCTATCAAGTAAAGTTTATTGATGTCATTAGTGTCTGTCTTTTAAAACTTACCTTATTCCACAGTAAAGACCAGGATCCTGGAAGGAATTTTTGGTAGTATCCAAACAACTGTCAAAACTTCCTAAGCATTTCTCAGCATAGAAAATGCAGTAATATCTATAGATGGCATTAGCTCCATTCTGTTTTAACAGCAGGCAATATCTGGTGACTTATTTAAGTATACTGGAAGAAAAAGATTATTACTCTCAGTTGCTCCCATCTGCTCATTGTAAACTCCAAATGGAAGATCCTTTGATGCACAAAATAAATCTCTTCTTCCAGGCGTCAGTCATAGAGGGTTTAGTGCAAATAATTGAATGCAAATAACACTAACACATTCCATGATAGTTTCAGATTTGCTTTGCAGATTTGTAGCAGACAATCCTTTTTAAAACTTTGAAATACTTTTTTTTTTTTTTACATTAAAATACCTTACAATTCTCTCTCTGCTTGTGTGCTTTGTTTTCTTTACTGTCAACTTAACTATTTGACTTTAGAATAAAAATAAAAGTGGAATTGAAAAAGTATGGCAAATTAAAGGCCTCAGCCTTGCTGCCATTGCAAACCATACATCTTATTGAGACCTTTTCCCTTGGTTAGATGTGAGTTTTTTGTGCTGCCACATCAGTGGGTGAAGCAGTCTTACAATATAAATTTACACAATTCTGTTATTGCAACAATTTGAATTTGGGAGCTGGTTTGTCAGGATTAGCATAGTTTTCAACTGCTGGATAAAACACATTTTTCAGAATTTCTTAGGTAATTTTCTCAGTGAGATTTTTAAGTGGGGAAAACATTTTGAAACACTATTTCGAGTTGAATCCAATGTCCTTGGCTAGAAAGAGAGGAAAAGAGATCTTTCAGGTTGTCATTAAAATATGAGCTTGTGTGTTTTTATGATGAATGAACAGCAAGGATGAGAAGGAAAAGACAAAAGCTGAAAGGAGCCCCTACGGTTACTGAGATGCTGCAGAGACAGTGCAAGGCTTGCTTCAGTTCAGGCTTTATTCCCTGTCCCAAGAGATCATCAATTCTGGGAGTATTTCTTTTTGAATAGCAGGATGAGGATGTGGCACAATTTCTTTCTCCCAGCACTTGCTCAAGGCCGTCAGTAAATCTGGAACCCACTTCCATGAGTGGCAACAGGGGGTGGATAGGGCTAAAAAGGAAGGAAAGTGAATGTCTGAGACTCCTGGATTTCAGTGTTGGTCCCTGCATGTGTAAAAAACCTACATCTTGCTAACATCTGCAGTCTTCATATAATGGTTTGGGTTGGAAGGAACATTAAAGGTCCTCTATTTCTGCCCCCTGCCATGTGCAGAGATATGTTCCACTAGACCAGTTTGTCAAAGGCCCCATCCAATCTTCAAAACTTTTGGGGATGGGGCATCTATTCTCTGGGCAATCTGTTTCAGTGTCTCACTGTCTTTATTGTGAGTAATTTCTTCCTAATATATAATCTAAAGACACACTCATTCAGTTTAAAGCCATTATCCCTTGTCTATCACTATATGCCGATGTAAAAGTGTTGCTCAAATCCAGATTTGCCATAATTATCTCAGGGTGTTGCACAGAGACCACCATTTCACTCTGCTTGCAAGGTAGAGACACTCTGTGTCATTGTTCCCTGTACTTTTACTGTGGAGTTTCTAGAGATTGGTTGCATGATGAAACAGGGCACAAAAGGCTCTGTTTTAAGATGGACAATCTAATAACCAGTTTCTTAAAGCCTTAACAAACACACTGGGTGCCATTTAGGATTATGGAATCAGAGTGGTTTGGCTTGGAAAGAACTTTTAAGTTGCCTAGTCCAACCTCCTTGCCATGGGGAGGGATGTCTTCGAGTTGAGCAGTTGCTCAGAGTCCCATCAAACCTGACTTTGAATGTTTCTAGGCATGGCAGCTGTCTGGGCAAACCACTTCAGTGTTTCATCACCCTTGCTGTAAAACATTTCTTCCTTGTAGTCTAAATCTACCCTTTTACAATTTAAAACCATTACCCCTTGTCCTGTTGCTACAGGCCCTTCTAGAACATCTTTCCCCATCTTTCTTAAAGTCCCCCCTTTAAATACTGGAATGTTGCAATGAGGTCTTCCTGGAGCATTTTCTTTACTAGGCTGAACCATCCCAATTTTCTCAGCCTGTCTTCATAGGAGAGGTGTTTCAGCTCCAGCAGGTCCATGTCTTTCCTGTGCTGAGCTTTCTCTGACTCCCATGTCAACTATACTCATTTTTCACTGTTTTTATGGCCATTTTAGACATATTTATGGGACTAAAGTGACCTCCTATCTACTTCAATCAGATTTTTTTCAAACTCCCTTAGTAAACCTTAATACTTTTCTTATTTGGGAAGTGGAAATTGCCTTTAGTGACTCTAAAAAGCTCCCAGTCTTAGTGATGTTGAACATTACACATGTTACTGTGGGTTTTCAAGATGATTCCACTGTGGCTAAACTTGTGCATGGCTGAAAATTGAATTATACTTATTTGAAAAATGTCAGAAAAGGAAAACATGTAGTGGGGGAAAAACCAGCCAGCTGCTTAGGTAGCTGATGTGTTAAAAATAGCCTCTGCAAAGACACATTAGAGTATAAGGATTCAGGAATGTATCAGATAAGATAGAGGAAGGTAAAGGGAGAATGCAATGTGTCATATGTCTTCACAGTGTATTAGTTGATTATTCTTGCTGCTTATTGGAGGTTTCCTCGGGAAGAGGCTTCACATCAAGGTGAGATTGTGTCAAAGTAGTCAGTACAGTAATAAGCCTGTTGAGTACCTTTAAATGATGGGGGGAAGGGAGTCTTCTTTAAGCAGTGATCTTAAACAAAATACCATATAATAGGGAGAACTGATTGAATTTAGCCAACTGTTATGTCACCATAGCAACCATACATGTTGGCTCCACACTGAAAATAATCTTTTTTCTCAGGGATTAAAATGCTGTTTCTCTTTCTTGGGATGGAGAGGTGGGGAAGATGTGGGAGATACACTAGGATCTTGTATTTGAGGGAAGAGCTAGTTTTGTTTCATTTTAAGTATTGTCATAGGGAGAAAAGATGTGGATGCACACCTTCAGTGAGAGCAGCAAAAATGCAAAACAGTTGCACACTGCATAAACAGAAAAAAAAGTCTTGACAGCTATTACTGTGCATTTATTTATTTTTAACCTTTTGCACTTAGAGGTCATGGACCTAAAAGAGTGATCAGCTAGGTTGGGCTCTTTCTATCGGCTTACGGCCTTTTCTTTCATAAGGTCAAAAAGCTACAGCTAGCCTATTCTTTTTATGATGTGGTATAGAAATAAAATTAAAGTTTTGCTGATATTTAAAACATGTCTACTTCTACAGTGAGCTGTACCAACAGTCGGAAAATGACCCAGTAGGCTAATCCAATGGAAGTGTCTTACCCAATTTGATGCCTTCTGTTGAGGAAACTGCCCTGAAAACTGGGTAATAATAAACTACTGGCCTGGGATCAATATGAGGCAATTTCACATGCCCATTAATTGTCTATTTTTGTATCACAAATATTTCTAACTGATGGCAGCAAACTGTGGTTTCTTACAGTATTTTAATAAGTTTTGTCATGACAAGGAAAATTATTTTTATACGAACAGTAACCCCTCTTAATCAGCTGTATTTGACTTATAGTGAGCAAACTCTTATAAGTTACTTCTGGAAGGAAGAAGGAATCCTTTACAGCTAAGAGGTATATTTGTATGTGTGCTGTACTGTATTCAGAGAGGACAAATGCTCCTTTATTTCTTCTCTAAGCAGGTTTTCACTGGGCTTTCTAAGCAGCATTTATGAAGAACAAAGTGAGAGACTAACTTTATAAAGAAGACAGGGAAAATGCTGTTCAGAAAAGCAGAGTGGAGCTTGCAGGGGTCCTGAGGGCTCCCCTGGGGATGTACAAATTTTCTGCTAGTACTGAGCAAGACAGAGCAGTGCTGGGGTCAGGGGGAAAACATGGCTCTGCTGCTGCAGTGCTGAATCTTTTGCTAACAAGTTTTGCCTCACAGAAGCATCACAACTGATGCTGTCCTTCTGCACCAAGTTTGGTGGGAGTGGAGGTACGGAGGAGAGCACTGCTGCATGGCACAGAGTGTTCCTAATGCCTGTGTGACCACGGACACAGTGTTAGCCATATAAGCAAAGACAGCTTTGGAATTACAAGGGCTCTGTCCTTTTGGGAAATGGACCATGATAGAGAGAGCTAGGAGTCCCTAGTCTAGGCATATCTGTAAATGTCCCTTTCCTTTACCATCTTCATTAGTAAAACATTAATACTAATAACAAGCTCCATCAGTGGGTCACAGAGAAAAAGCAATGCCTGAAGCTCTATATCTTCTTTCAAAACGTTGCTTCTGTCTCTGAATGATGGATTAGCTGCTGAACAGCTCTGCCACTGCTACCTAGCAGTGAACTGATGATACCACTTTCCCACAATTAATTCAAGTGTTGCAGCTAGGCTGACCTGGCTAATTAACGTGAAATAGTATTCAAATTACCACAAGTATATTATCTGTCTCCTTATTGTTTTTAATTTGCTGACAGCAAAATCACTGAAAACAGAGATCTTGCAGAGATAGTTTAAAGAGCACTATTATTTTGGAGAAGTGAGTTGCAGTAGGGCTGCCTTTGGCCGGCTGCAGCTCTTGTAGCCATACTGAGTCAAAGCTGGCCTATTTTATCTCCCCTTCAGTAGCATTCTTGCTTCCCTGAAGGTGTGACGTCAAGTGTTATTAATAGCTAAATTGCTTAACATCTTAAAAAAGCTGTATATTTCCATGGATTTCATCCTTTTGGTACTGGCTTTCCACAGAGGGGGCTATTGGGTAGGGCCTGGGGATGCAGCTGTGGAGAATATAGTGGATGAAGGAGCATGGGAACATGCTGGAGCAGTATAGCCCCTACATTCATAACATTTGTGACTTTTCACTGTTTCTGGAAATGGATAACTTTTTTTTTTTTTTTAATTGAGCTTTGAGTACTGTAGTATCTGTGCTGATGCTAGAGATGATGCCTCCTGTTGTTTTGAACATCTGGAGATATGCACAGGCAGGAACACTGCTTCCCCTCCTCCCCTAGCCACGCACATGCACCCTTAACTGCATAGAGCTAATCACCACGATGTTTCTCCTGTGCAAACCATGGTATTCAGACGATGATTTTGTGCTAATTGTTTAAATGTTAGTCATTGAAGGTAGCACACCAACACCTATGAAACAAGGTGGGAGATAACCTGTGAGCAAATTACCATGTGCAATTTCTTGCTCTCATCCATTTGTGTGGAATTTTGTTGTGAATTTCTGGCAATTTGTATTTTCAATCCAAAAAAACCCCCAAAACAAACCACAGAAGATATTATAACTTAATAAATGCTTTTCACCAAGTATGTGAATCAATAGGAAATTTTAGCAAGACATGCAAAGTTCCTCAATGAAAAGAAGCAGCTGTTTTGAAGAAGATGGGGAGCTGGATTACTTTTGATTGTAGTTTTTCCATTACATCCCTAAAGTCTTCCAGCTGCTTTCCAAATAGCACCAAAATGATCAATCCACTTAATTGCTAACTGCCTATAACTTGCTAATGTTTAACTGGATCAACAGTTTCCTATTTGCTGTCTGTTTCCACAGTGTACCAAGCACTATGTGATACCAAACTGTAAAGACCGTCTGAAAAGAGCAAGCGCCAGTGAGAGAAAACCATGTAATACACAAACAATTGCTCCATGAGACAGTGTTTGCTATTTGTTTTACACCATTCCTGGAAAAAAACATCAGTTATTGGTCTTACTGGATTTTCCAGCTGTCCCTCAGCCATACCTTATTCATTGCTAGTCTACAGTAGTAGAGATTTTCCCCACTGACTCTTTTCCTATGTGTCCATAAAACCTCCAAAACTGTTTTTGTTCCCCCTTGTTTTGCTTCCTTCCTTGATTTCCCTTACTTCAGGTAAAACATAGTATGGGAATGGAAGAGTTGCTTTCAACTACAAGTAGTTTCAATAATATCTCAGGTCAATATTAATATATGACATTGTGCTAACATATGAGTAGAATTTTTGTATTGTCACACAATGGATTGGATACCCTTCCTTATTCAAGGGAGATATTTTAAGCTGGTATTCACTTGTTTGATTTTCAGGTTATGTTTTTTTTCCTTTTTCTCCTTTTTAAGATCCACTAGGAAGAATGATACAGAAGATGCCCAGAAGGACAGGTTTTTTTCTGACTTTTTTCCTTCTCATTTTGTCTGGACTAATCACTGCATGAGTAAGGGTGATTTGCTTGCTCACTGTCAGGCCTTGAATAATGAAACTGTCTCGAAGGAATATTTTCTTTTAAAAGATGATGGCATTTGCAATAGCAACAGAAAGACCTATCCTGAACAGTAAAGAGTGTTTAGGTCTTCAGCATCACGATGGTGACCACAGCTATTTATAATCAGCACATCTCAGCTCCAAAGTTGGATTTTTCAATGCTGGCTGCTAATCACTTCCTTTGTGATGTCCCTTTGAGACACCCACATGTCCTTGCTGAGTGACAGTGGCTGTGTGAGCTGTGTGCAGGAGAATCTCAGGCACAGGGTTTCTGTTCTCCATTTGTTTGCCTTACAGCAAATGTTCATAAACAGCTTTGACTGCTATGTGATTTTTTTTATTTCCTTCCCCAAACATTTTGGCTTCCCAACCTTGCACCTACCTTGTAGAAAATCAAAATGGGAGGACAGATCATGTAGTGGCAGTGTGTGAATGTTGTTTTATTCATATCTGTTGCAGCCATCACTAAATGCCTACAAAGCACATTATCATTAAGGAAGCAAGAGCCACTGCTCCTGGTATGTTCCTTTGGACATTCTCCATTGGGAGCTCTGACCAGCAAGGTTTTTTCCAAGTGCTGCTCTGCTGTAAGCAATGCAAAGAAAAATATCTCATATTGTGGTGCTTGTGGTTCTAAAAGCCTTATATATAAAGGCTAAGGGAATTGTGATTGTTCAGCCTGGAAAAGGGAAGGCTTCTGGGTTACCTAATTGCAGCCTTCCAGTACCTGAAGGGGGCCTACAAGAGAGCTGGAAAGGGACTTTTTATAAGGGCAGGTAGTGATAGGACAAGAAGGAATGACTTCAAACTAAGAGTAGGTTTAGATACTAGAAAAAAATTCATTACTCTGAGAGTAGTGAGGCACTGGAGCAGGTTTCCCAGAGAAACTGTGGATGCCCCATCCCTGGAAATGTTCAAGGCTAGGTTGGATGGAGGTCTGAGCAATCTGATCTAGAGAAAGCTGTCCTGGCCTGTGGCAGGGGGGTTGGAACTGGATGACCTTTAAGGTCCCTTCCAACCCAAACCATTCTATGATTTATAAAACTTAGAACCAGACAGTTAGCAAATGCATGGCAAAACTTTCCTGCTTGTTGCAAGGGCTGCCCACCCTCCGCCTGCTCTGTGTGTGCAGCAGGCTGTGAAGCTTTGCTGGGCAGCCCCCTGGGGCTTTCCTGTGGGTTTGTCCAAAGAAATGTTGGATCTGGGGGGCCAGGGATGGCCCAGAGTCCTGGCACCTGCCATCACCCCTGCAGCAGGAAGCATCTCTGGGGAAGGTTCCACTAGCCTGCAACACAGCTGTCTGGCACACATAGAGCATCTCAACTCTTATCTCAAGTACCTTAAAATGGTATTTAGCATGCCTGCTGTGCTCTCTATTTCACAATAGGCTGGTTTCACTAGTCTGCAAGTGCACTGCAGCTGATCACAGCCAGGCTTTATTATGGGAAGTGAGAAACAACCACCTGTGATGGTTCCTATTTGGTTCAGGAGACCCCACCTTCCCTGGAAAGATGTCTCCTCTCCCACCATCAAACACCTCCATGAGACCTCATGCCAGCTGCACTAGGCTGCAAATAACTTGCTGCACTGGTTAAAGAGAGGTGTGCACCCTGCGTGTCCCTTCCCTAAGCAACACCAACCTGTATTAAAAAAAAATTGCTGGAATTACATCTTCCACGCTCACAGAGATCAGGCAGTGACATGAGAGCCATTTTTGGGCAGCAATCAGAGAGAAGCACAGCATTTCTGACCTGTTCAAGAATATTTTTTGTAAAATGTTAAATTTCTAAGTATTTTTCTCTGCATGTCATATTTCTCCACCCACTCTCCCTTGCTTAGAGGTGTTTAAAAATGTTTGGAATGGAAACACATGAAAAATATTTAATCACATTAACAGCCTTGTATAAAGTGTTCTGTTTAGCAAAAAGTCTGTGTAATCTGCATGTCAGCAACCACTTGGAGACATTACACAAGCTGTTATCTCTAATCATTCAAGGATGTTTTATGCTCTGGGAACAACAATGACAGCCTTCCCTGGACCAACACAACATAGTTCTTGCCACTGACACCATCTCTTGGAGTAGCAAGAGAAACATCACCACGTTTGATGCTAAGATCTGGTGGATATTGGTTTTAATGGCAATCAGCATGCAGCTGTGTTCACAATTGTTTAAAAATCATTTTCAGAGTGTCTGAAAAAACTGGAGCAGGAATCAGTGTGATCCAATTTGGAATGCATAGCAACATTGGTGTACTAATTATAATTTTGCCACAAGCAATTGTCACAGTCATAAAACTGCCAGTCTGTTTGGTGGTGGGCAGCTTTCTATTTCACAGGCATCTGGTAGAATCAGCAGAGGACGATTAGCTTGCCAGACTGCCGGCTGTGTGCAAGAACAAAAAAATCTCAGTGTTGAGGTAGGCTGGAGAAACCAATGAATTCTGCAGCAGAGATGGTGGGCTTAAGCACTGAAAAATGGAATATCATTTGGCATTTAACAAATAAGGCTGCAAATTTGCCATGTTGGTTCTTATGAAGCTTAGCGTTGCTCTCAAGCTATTCTGCACCCTTCAGAACACAAATAGTTCATATATTTTTATACCTAAAAATACCTGAGGTGCTTGTGTAGCAGGGAGGTAAGCCAGATTTGCCATCAGTTTCAAGCATCAGAGAGCACACTGCTGCACTCTTTTAAGACAAGACTGAGGGTCAATACATAACTTCCACTTTCCTTTTCCACATCCCAGAGATGGAGAGACAACTCTTGGAAGTCAGACACTTACCTGAAGTCAGCTAGACATTTTTCAGTGACATTTTCCAATGATACAGACTGGTACTGAGAAAATTCCCTTTGAAGCAGGCACAATGTGAGAGCATCATTCTTTTATTGCAGAGCTTTCCATCCCAATTTCAGGATTTCATTTCAATAACATGGCAAATTTTATTTCAACTTTATGTGAAAACATGCAAAATGGAAAAATACTTTGTTTGTACCTTTCAGAGGGTTTCAAAGTATTTAAATTCACAAATGATAATTGTTTTTTTCCTTGAACACGGAGCAGAATTCTATTTCAAAATCTCTACATTTATCAGTGGGATGTTGCTATCAGGTGCAGCAAGGGCCAGGCCCTTCCTTCCCCCCTCACTGCTGCTGCTTGAACAGCCATGGGAAGCCTCCCTGGAAGGCAGCAGCTCTATTGTTATCTCATTATTTACCTCTGCAGCAAACTCATTCTGCCTGTTGGAGAGGGAGGCGACCTGAAGTGTGCCGTACCCCTTTTTTTCCCTAGATGGACGATGATTGTTTCTGTGCTATAGCAAATGAAGTAGTGCAAAATTTGTAACATTTTACATGAAAAAGTTCCAATTGATTTTAGGAGATAAAAGTTATGTGGAGCAAGGAGTGTTTTATCCCACTGTGTTTGTACTCCTTGTCTCAGTGAAGATTTGATGTTTTAATTCTGTTGCCTATTGCATGCATGTCATTTATGGAAAGAAATCTTTTCATTTCAGTGACTGAATTGACTGTTGACCATCTCTCTGTATCAACTGGGTCAAATGTTTACCCTCAAAGCAAAACTTTGACTGAATGCAATTTGCCTACCTAAACATTTGAAACAGAAGGAAAAAAATGGAATTCTTTCCTGGAGATGCTTTGAGATTACATTATCTATAGTCCAATGCTTAGCTGAGGATGGAATAAAGGACAATCAGGTAAATGAAAAAATTTTAATAGGACAGGCTAGGCGTGTTTCTTCTTAGAGAGAAACTAAAGAGCTAAAGATAGCACAGGTTTGTGATCTTTTTTTCACTGTTATACTCGGTTATGTGTTCAAGCTAGCAGAGATAGTAATTGTAAAATGATAAGCTAAGAAATGGTAATAGCTGTAAAAGGATAACTTAGCTGGAACTTCATTTTTTTTACTTTCCCTGGGGGTCAGAGCCCCATGTACTTGTGTTTGTAGGTCCTTCCCTGAGCTCTTCCAAATCTAACATTTGGAAGTTTTTTCTGAAGAATTTCCTCAGTTTTAAGTACACTAAAACTTTATCTACTCTTTGATTTACAATAGTAAATTAAATTGGATATTCACAGTATGTTCACTGGTGAGATGACTGATGGTAGGACGATTTTAGTTTGTGTTGCTCGGTATGGAAACACGATTTTTTAAATCTCCAGGAATTTAAATGCTCCTTCTTTGTTTTCATCTACTAGTGCACGTGATTTTGTTGTGTTAGAAAAACGTGGCTATGAATAAAGAGGCCCACAAAAGGACTCATGAAACTTAACTCATGTGAAAAAGAACATATCTTGGAAAATCACATTTAATCTTTTTTTTAATATAAAATGGTAGCACTGAGTAATGGTAGATAAATCTCAGCAATATTTGTGTTTGCTATCTATCATGTGCTTAAAAGTACCTCCCCAAAATAGCAACTAGATTTGAATACCAGTTAAAAAGTAATTGTCAGACACAGATAATTAGTTTAAATAAAAACAATGGTATTTCTACTTCTGTAGTTATAGAAATGAAAATAATTTACCCTCAGTTATTTTAATATTTTTATAATGATTTAATATTCTTTAGGTAACCCAGTTAATATATGTTAAGTCTGTGAACATTGCAAGGAATATAGTATACACCAGAAGAAACAATGGGGCACTCTTCCATCTCCCCTTCCCTTCCCCCACCCCATCTTTTGTGTTTGTTCCTAGACAAAAACTAGAGAAGGAACGAGGCTCTCTGTGTTGGCATTGTGAATTGCAGCATAGCCACAAAAAAACCTCTTGTCCTTTAAACGACTGCTGCGAGTAGTGGACGGAAGTAGGGCTTGCTTTGAGCTAGGAACGGGCAGCGAGAGCAGAAAATAATGACAGAGGGCACAGATACCCTGCTGAAGGCAGCACTTGTCCTGCCCATATGCCCTCTAACAGTCAACAAATTGTTTTGTGTGGAAAACACTGGCTACTCTTTCTGCATCATTTGCTCCGTGTAAGAGAGATGATGTAAAGAGTAATGTGATGTGGGGGAAGGGAGGAAAGGTCTCTGCAAAGCACTTTCCAGCATGCTGTCATAGAGGGGGAAAGGAAAAATGTTTTGGCAAAGTGCTACTGCAGCTGAAAAGGTACGTTCAGAAAGACTGGAGTCTCTCTATAAGATGTACCTATTTTTTCCTCCAGCCTTGCATATCTTTAGTAAATGTTGACTCCTACCAACTCCACTCCTATGGCGCAGGAACATAATTGCTATGTCTTTCTGCCACTTGGGTAAAGACTGACCCCAAAGTTTTTGATCAAGCAGTGTTGATAAAGGAAGAAGGATTTGTAGGGAGGCAATACCTTTTTCTTAGACTTACTGATAGAGCTGGAACAGAGGAAATATGAGACCTTTGGTCTCAGAGTAACTTTATCAGTTTCCTAAAGAACAGTGGCTGCAAGCTTGCCTTATTTTTTTACAGCTACCTTTACCTTCCTTTCCCTGCAAACCGTAGACTGTAATGCTGCACATCTACTGCTACATATTAAAAAGATTACATAATATAGAGAAAAAAATATTTTAAAGTCATATTTACTTTGGAATTTCAATTAATGCTCAATCATCATCTGTTCTTTTTTCATGTCTCCTGCCTCTCGGGGGGCCCAGCTTGAAAAGGACCATGGTTGCTGTAGAGGTTAGAAACAGCTATTCAGAAAGTCAGCAGTGCATCAGGTCCTGTGCATGCCTCTGGGCTGGTTCTCTTGTCATCTTCCCTGATGTTTTTAACCCCCCTTTTTTTCTGAGATGTCTTTTAATCACATGTGTGAAGAGATATCATATTACACACAGGTAATTTAATAATGTTAATCACAAAAATACCGTGTTAAATAGTTTTTAAAAGGTCAACTCAAAGTAAACTTTTCCCTGTGGGTTCTCTGTCAGGAATGGTGAGAGTGATTTCAGGTAGAATAACGTTTCAAAACATTGATCTTTACAAGACTTCAAATTTTGTCTTTGGAGAAAAGGGTGATAATGCATTTGCCCTGCAGGAGCATGAAGCAAGAGAAATCCACAGGATTTCCTTTTGTTTTGCAAACACTCTTCAAGGAGGCAAATTATGACCTCTTTCAGACATGGAGTTCTCAGTCTTATAATGTAGCATTTACATTAGGAAGGTTGGAAACACTAGCATGATTTGATTTATATACAAAGACAGAAAAGCTTGTTGTTTTCATGATGAAATTATTGATGTTAGCTGACATGAGATCACAGGAATTTCAGAAGAGCACTGCCAAAGTGAGAGGCTGAGAAAGCTAAGTATATTGATGTAGGGGAAGTGTATTTGGGAACATTCAGGAAGTTTAATTCTAACTGGTCAGAAAAAAATAACAAGACACCATCAGAAGAAAATTGAAGATATTGGCATGCACAAAACCTGTCAACTGGAGTGTTGAAAGTATTATATAAAAATTTACAACCTTTTCTTATTTGAAGTGGCTTTCTCTAACTGGATTTCTATAACCACTATAAAGGAAAGCGTCAGTGGGCAATATTTATTTTGAGTTACTTCCTGGGGAAATGAGGAGTTTATCTGTGAAACTTAGAACCTTGAGTTTCTGGGACAAAGAGTTTAGTTGGATTCAATCAAGAAGCAAAAGCATACAGTCTGTCCCTTTATAGACAGGTATCATCACACCTTATATGACTCAGTTAACTTATTATAAAGAAATGTGAAGTTACGCAAAAGGGCAGGGAAATAATAGAAGCTGTGGAAAGTTTATACTCTCTCTCCTAATAGAAGAACTTTGAAGCATGCACCAAAAAAATTTTAGATTAACTGACCTCTGGGAAAAAAGCCAAACAAACCTTGGTTACTGCTCTGCTGGGACACAATGGGGTACTTCTGGGGAGGTCGGTGGTGTTTCACTTCAATGTTGCCTACACATTGCTGCAGTTTATTGCAGTTTCACATTTGTGAAGTTTACTGATCTACTGACTTCACGGATTGAGACATGAGAATTAAAAATTTTATAGAGGACATGTTTTTGTGACACTGTTTCCTAGGTTTCAGTGGCTTGAGAATGACTGAATGAGGACACAAGGGAAATAATCTTAACTTTGGGTTTAAAAATTGTTGGGGAGGAGTTTAACCATGGATTTCAAGGCCAGAAGGTACCAGGACAAAGAGTCTAGTTGGCTTCAATGAAGAAATACTCTGCAGAATTTGGACCTTTGTAGACAAGTGACATCTGCAGAAGAGTTCTCAGTCTAGGGGCAGACACGTGTAAGATGCTTAGCTTGGGTTTTCCACTTTTTTTTTTTTAATTAAGATGCAATGTAAAAATGTTGTTTGGGATTTTGGGGCCTTTTTTTATATTTGTACTTTACATTGATTTTTTAACTGCATAAGCAAATCCTTCCTTGGTGACATGGTATATTTCCACATCTTGGGATAATCGTGTCACGGATGAAAATGGATATAGCAAAAGATTTGTTTAGGAGATTTATTTTTTTTTTCTAAATTGACAAGAAACTCCTAATCTGGAAAGGGTCTATTTTCAGCAAAATATTCACAAAACTACTGTAGCTGATTAAACCAACTTATGAGTAATGGACCATGCCCTGTGGTAGACATGATTATTTGTACTATTGATAATGAAAATATTTTCTTGACAACGTGATTTAGTGGTGGTGTCTAAATCAGCCATTTTTAAATCTTCTTTGTCATTGAAAGCTTGAAAAATCCAGGAGTTCTGGGGAGTCAGTCTTCTAAAATTTGTAACTCAGCAATTTGTCTTCACTGATTTTTTTTCTGTAAGCCTTCCACTCTGTGTCTTTTTAAACTGAACCCCTGGAAAATTCCTTAAAAATAGACTTTTTTGGTATATTTTTTAGTCTCTTAGCTGTCTTCCAATGCTTCTTAGCTGTGTAATAGACATTTCCTTGATTTTTAAGCACTGCCTTTCTCAAAAGTCAGCTTCCTGGAGTCTCTTGAGATAATGTCTTCTCTACTGTATAGTCCCTTCTCTTCTCTGGAAAAGGCATGAGCTTTGGAAGATATTACATAAGTCTTTAGGAGCAAATGATTTTCAGTGCTTCTTAATGGAGCTGTGTAAAATTTTTATAGTCTATAAGTTATAAATAAAAGTGATCCTTTTTCCACTATGTCTGCAAATAAAATCAGAGCCTTCTTATTTGCTTGCTGTAAAATTATTTGATCAAATCTGAAAACACATTTTAATGCAATGGAGTGCTTGCTGTATTTCTCATGCTGTCATCAACTACTAACTTATTCATCAGCAGGAATTTCAGATGTCTAAAATACTCAGATTGGGAGATAAGCACAGGCTTAAGATGACTATCTGACCTCTTAGGGTAGGAGCTCTGATTAATTTTTCCCCCACAGTTGTTGTAAACAGAAACCATTAACTCTAAGATGTATTTCAGAGGAATTTTGAAGGGCCATAAATACCATCAGGGAAATCTGCCATCACCATCTTGAAAGGACACCACAGAATTGTTAAAAGAATTGGTAAAACACATAAAAGAATAATAATACACTCAGCATATATTTGCATTGTTTTTTTCACCTGCTTCTCACCAAGTGGCAGTGCAACCATGAGCAGACTTCTTGGACATTGCAGGAGAAGCAGAGCAGTGGTGGCAGCTGAAGCACTCTGCTAAGGGAACTCTGCCCAAAGCGCTGTCCCTAAACCTGCATCGCTTATGGTGTCCAGTCCTGCGGTACACGGGATTACCAAGCCTTACTAAGTTTAAAGGACAGTAATCCTCTTTCACGCAGTAACACGTGTAGATTCTTTATAACAGCTTAGATGGTAATTAGCGTGGGATTTCGGATTCATTGACTGGATACAAATATAGCATAGGGGAGGGAAATACCTAGGCAGCAGTTCTCAAACTCAGGGTCACTAATGCAGTAAGGGTTGGAGCATTTATGGGGGTGGGGATGAGCCAGCAGAATTTTGCAGAGGGGGGAGTGTTATTAGCATTTGGGACTGCAAACAGAGCTATAGGATCAGAAACATACAAAGACTGTTCTGGCTGGGAGAAGTTTCTAGTTCCATGTTTTCTCCAGCACTTTGTAGCCATAGGTGTAAACCCCTCGGGGCTAACACTCCAGCCGGCTGCGTCAGCGGTTATGGCTCTGCTTTTGAAGTGTTAGGAGAATGTGCTTGTTCAATCAGCCTTATTAGTTTAGGGTGTTTTGATATGCGTTATGAGAACAGGCCTGGGGTGAAGTGAGAAAGAAAGAAGTGAACTGACCTCATTTTACCTGCAGGGACATTGTCATTGCAGTTAAGGCAAAGTGAAAGATTTTACAGATTTTAATATTCAGCAGTTCAATGTAGTCACTGAATGAATTTTACTGCAAATGCATTGGCTCTTTCCGCTTAAAAATTGTCTGCATTTTAGCTATTCGACTGGTAATAATGAAATATTCCCATCTAGCAAAGTTGAGCAAAAAGAGAAGAATTTGCTGGTTTAGGGTTGAAGGGAGTAATAAAAATCCTTTTAACTTCTTTTTAGTACTTGGGAGAAATTTTTATTTAGATAAGAACAAGATTCATACCAGCTCAAAATGCAAATTCACATCCTAGAAATATAAGCTGAATTTGCATCATTAGGACTTAGAATCCATGAGTTCAGCTATTAGTTTCCATATTGGTTGTTGCATGTTTAATTTCTTGTCAGAAGAGCAAGGGACTGGAGTATGCAGCTCTCGGTAAGAGCTGGCTTTGAAACATTTGTTTGAATTAAAAAACCATCAAAAACAAATGTCAAAATTTTATCTGAATTGGCATTTTTATTTTTATGGTTTTGAGCATCAATAAGGGCTTGATGTTTACTCTTATTTTACTAGTAGTGAGATTATAGATTTGTTTACTAATAATGGGCATTGCCAACTGTTCTTTAAACATTTATTAAATGCTTTAATAAATAATAATTTGTTAAATGTACAAAATTATTCATTTTCTGTCCTTGGGTTCAATGATATTAATCAAGTTACAAAGATATTAATCAAGTTACAAAACCCAACCTTTGTTATATTCAGTATACTGAATAGTTTACCATTAAAATTAATTCTATTTTTCATCAAAATTTTTATTTTTTGATGAACGTTGCATATTTCATCTTGTTCAATCATTGCATTAGTTTCTCCCTCTCTTTCCCTTTCAAAGAACTGAATGAACAATCCTCCTGCTTAAGCTGCTCCTTGATGAACTTTGGAATTTTGTGGGGTTTATAGCAATATCTTCTCCTGTGCCATTGATGGCTTCCCCACTTTCAGTAGCATTCCTGAAAAAGTGCACCAAAGAAATATTTCAATAAATTTGAGACTTAAAGCAAAAGGCAGCTGATTAAGCCTATGCAAACACTTGCCTTCGGGTTCTGCTGCCAAGATGAAGATATTGTAAGTGTGGGCAGAAAAACACACATTGAAACTTGAGTTTTATGGAGGCAGAGGGCCAACATTCAGGCACTCCTGCAAATGGGGAAGTGCCAGATTTTGACCCAACCCTTCTCCAGCGAGATTTGATTGTCAGAGCTGTGGGCTGGGGTTTGGGCTGGGGCTCTGAGCACAGGTAGCAGCAGCAGCAGGGCAGCAGCTTCCTCTTGTGGAAGAGCTCTTGTGCTGAGCTTGGCCTGATTTCAGCCCTAGGGGGTGCAGGGGGACCTGCTCGAGGAGAGGTGAAGGTGATGCCAGCTCCCAGTTCTTCACTGCAGAAAGTGTGTGAGCAGCTGTTTCTCCTCTCTTCCCTAAGACAGACATAAACACTATGCAACCCACCCACAGAATCATGAAGAAAAGCACATCTCAGGTTGGGCTTTTTTCATGTTAACTCTGTCTATGTTGTACAACAAACGTGCAACATTAAATACTTTATTTTTCAAGAAAATAAACAAAATCTGTAGCTCTTTGGTCAAAAGATGCATCTAAGCCTTGGTCTACTTCTACTTTACTATTCAGTTTTCATTTCATTCATACATTATTATGTATTTTTTAAACCCAATTTTGCAGATAGTTTGAAAACATCTGAAGTGGCATTTTTAGGTCATGAACTAGTTGTGGAATATTTTGACCTACTTCTGTAGATGAACCCAGAAATTTGAAAGGAAAATAAATGTTGACTTCAATGAATCTCATTACTGTCTATTTTGGAAGACATCTATTCTCTGAGAACTTTGTCAAATCTGTATAGAATGTTAATAGGGAAGAAAACCGCAGAAATAAACTTCCTTTTTCTCAAACTTTGCAGCAGAAAAAGATTTGAGTGCAAGGTGTCACTAGTATGCTGATACCTCCTCTAACTTGTTATGTTACTGTTTTTCTTTTGTGTCTGTGCCCCCACTCACCATGTACATAGAGCCTGAGACTTCCTTGGGATTTATTTCTAGGGACCAGAAGGCATACCAGTCTGTTGCACTTACAAGACATAATGGTATTATCTCATCTTGATCAAATTCGTAGCACTTCTTGTTGCAAATACTCACTTTACATTCTGACTGCCATGGTTCTCCTGTGATCACTTCTTTGTTTGCTTTAATCACAATTAGGCACTCTATTTTTTTCTCACAGCCTTGTTTTCAATTGATTTTCTTAATTAATGCATCCAAGCTAGTAAGCAAATAGAGAGGAACAGAGCAAACTGTGGGGTAGTAATCTCTTTTGTTGCTGTGCTATTCTATTGTTTTCAGTTCCACGTTAACTCTGGCTCAGATAATCTTTTTTCTTACTCCATATGACTCACAGGCTAAACAGAGCAGATGGGGGAGTGATTTCAGACAGTGACCTCATTTCTGCAAATACTACTTCTCAAAAAGAGACAGCAATCAACCTGTGTCTTACAAGAAGAAAAATGTTGCCTTTTTTTTCTTTTCCTTTTACTGCATTATAGACATGAACAATTTTGAAAAGATGAAAGGGCAAGGGGGGAAAATTGTGAGCTTCCATCACTACCAGTGTGCTCTGCTGTTCTGAGCCTTGTCAAAGATGCAAAGAGCACTGTCAAACCTTTGGGTTCAGTTACCTTGAAATCTTCTCTCATGCTATACTTTTAGTTCTTCTCCACGCAAAAAGTATTCAAAAGATTATTTTATTACTGAAACAGTTTCACATTTCAACACATTAAATATCTTCATGAGAGATTTTCTACTCATCTGTGTATCTGAAGTTACTCAGGAATTAGTTGTGTTTTTCAGGTCATGGCTGCAGACACTATTGCTGCAGAAAAACACACATAATAATGGCTACGAATTACTATCAAAAACTACAAGTTCTCAAAAAAAATCAGTATCTGCAATGAATAATGGCACTCATTTTTTCCTGTGCTCTTTATTGTCATGACTAGTCCAAGAGAAAACACAGCTGGATGAAACCTGTAGGATTGAAATTTCCATAATGCTGGAAACACTTGACAATTTTCTTTTTCTGTAAATGCTCAGCAATACATATATACTGAGCAAAGATCTGTCTTGAAATCATAGAGCAAAATATAAAACTGTAAGAAGAAAACAAGAATGCAGTTTCAGTAGCACCCTGGGTTTGATATTGATCGTCTTTCTAATAGTATTTGCATCATTAAGTGGACAGCTTTGTTGTCTTACTTTGGTGTTAAGCTGACTGCCAGGAATACATCCTTAAAACTCAAAATACTGTTGTATTTTCTTCAAATCTCAAACCATATGGGTCAAATTTTATAAAAGAATCTTCCCTTTTAAAAGAGGAATATTTTTTATATTCAGAGGATAACTTTAGAGTGAGGATATCCTGAAGCTTAAGAAAAGAAGCAAATAAATGCTAATTTAAATCAATAATAACTAATATTAAATGTTAGGATATCTTAAGTCTTTTGGAAAGTGTACAACATCATAAATCTAAAGTATCATCAATATGAATAAGCTTTAATAGAAATGAGTTAATAATTTTAATTTATTTAATATCTCTCCATACCATTACCTAAGGATATATACATTAGTGCATATTATACTTAATTTTCTTAATCAGCAGGTAGCATGGTAAAACCAGTGATTTGCTGCATTACAATCACATATATTTATACAAACATTTTTCAACTCTTATTGATTTATTCTTAGATAAAAAACTCTAGAAGTTATAAATCAATGGAAAGTATTACATCAGTGATATTAAGTTATCTTGGATTAATCAGTAAGGAACAATTATCAGAAGGAGTAATTACTATGAGATACCGACATAGTAATGTTCTGGATATCTCATGAAATAATTGCCTGATTCAACAACACATGAAATTGTGTTACGTCCTGTGAGTTGACATTGTTTCTTTTAAATATAATTTTTGTCATTATTTGTAAATTTATTATGAGAGGTGATGTCTGGTAGAATTCAGTCATGAGGGGGAGCTTCTGTGGATATAGACTTTCTGCATCTGCTCAGTTTGGACTTGCTAGTTTTGATGAGAAATTAGCATTCCTTTTGTTTTTCCTTTTTACCACTAAAGGTATTCCTCTCCATTTGATATCTTCGTATTGTTCTCTTTAGGAAGAACTTGTGGGTGGATGGTAATCCTAGCCAAGGCAATTGGAGAGGTGTTTATGCACGGGGAGCCTGTGCTCCACTTCTAGCCAGGGCTGGGAAAAGGCACAGACAAGCTGAAGCCGAGAATTAAATGTACTTTCTTATTTTATTTTATTTTATTTTATTTTATTTTATTTTATTTTATTTTATTTTATTATAAAAGACCCCAAACAGCTGACAGGACTGGTGATCTGTGGCTTTTGCCTATGTCCTGCCCTTCAAACGCTGCACGCAGCCTGTAAGTCAGTGTCCCAGATCAGAGGAGAGCAATGCCAAGCCCTGCTGTGGGAGACCAGTGCTGCCCAAGGCTGCAGAGCCCTGAACCTGCCAGTCATCCTCAACACAAGCCAAGGGTTAACTTGTGCTGGAGGTGGAGTTCATTACCCTCATGTTATTTCCTTTGAGAGACTTTAATGTAGTTGCCCTTCATCGCAGGAAATGAGAGAACAATCAGGTGACTTTAGCTTCAACATTATACATCACAGGAAACAGAAGGTGATATGAGATTTTAGATGCATTTCAGAACACGTGTAATATGTTGGTGTTTGTGAACAGTAAGATCTTTTTTCTTTTTGCAAGCAATGAACTTCTATTCAAGGGGCACTGGGAAAAAAAGAAGAGTTATGGGCATGGTAGCTATAGTTGTATATGTAGTTCTGCAAGTAACTCTAAGAATGCTCATCAGACAAGCAAATTTTTACATTACTTGATAATTGTTTAAATCTCTTTAAATGGTTGGAAAGTATTTTTTGTGGTGGAGGAGTATGTAAAGCACTTTTATAGGGTAGTTAGGAAATAATCCCATTATATCTGTTATGTAAATACTGTGAAATCAAATTAGAGGAAAGAATACTGAAGAAGTGGGGATGAGGGGACTATTAAGAATTTCCTTTTCTCACAAACCAGGTAAAATGCTTCGTTAACAATCTTCTCTCCCAGTGAAACTTGCCCTGATTAGTTTAATTATGCAAAGATGAGTCTTTGCTCCATTTCTCTAAATCTAAATCTGAAAATGATTGTTCCAGTAAATTAAATGGAGATACTACTCACGTTCTAAGACGCAGATACTTCTCCCTTAGAGATGTATTCTGTTTGATGTAAAAAGTGTTAAATTTGAAAACAGAGAATACCATTTTATGAATGTCACGGTGTCAAAAACAGCTCTTGTACAAGAACTGACCAGCTGGATGTACCCCACAAATGCTTTCCCTAACACAAAGGCTGTACACAAGACTCTGTGCCTGTTGGCAAAACCATGGGAGAAAGTTGGGGTCAATGTTTGTGTGTTATACTTAGCAGCTAGAAGGGTTTTATGCACCTGTGAGGATTCACATATCAGAACATCTGCAGAATTTCACCATGAGGCCCAAGGGTAAGACAGATGAATGTAGAAAATGCTGAGGTGGGCCAATGGGAAATGTGCCTGAGTCTTGTGCTGTGAGGGTCTCAGATACGACAAGTGTAGGTATTATGAAAAGGTGGTAAACTGTCACCTGGACCACTTTGCTCACTCACCTACTTCTCAGCTCCAGCAGAAATGTAATCTCATCTCTAATGCTTTTCCACTGCTTTTCTCTAATACAATGGGGTTCTTGATGGCTCTATTTTCTAAAAGATCATTTTGGGTAGCAGTGGCTTTTACGAACATTTGCTGCCTACTGATGGACTGGAATGGCTTTCCAACACATTTGCTGCTTACTGACGAACTAGTTCTGAGCCAGGACATTTCTCCTCACTCGCTGCCTTTCTACAAGTTAGGAAAAAAAATCCTCATAAGGGACTGAGTGTCTGTTTGCTAATGGAAAACTTAGTGGAGCTTTTGTCTGTTTTTTCCTAGTGGGCTTGATTTATGAGGACTTACCTATGGGCAATAGATATGACTGCTGCTTATTTACATGCATGCCTCCATTCAAGTACTTATTTGTATCTGTACTATTTAGTGAGTATATGTACTTGCTAAAATATGTGTACTTGCTTATGCCAATGAAAGAAAATCAGTCTTCCTTTGGAAAGCTCTGGAGGTCAGAGTATGACAAGGCAGCCTGCTCCCCCCACGTGCTCAGTGCTCACTCCCTTGGGCTTTCCTTATGGGCCTCATTTTGCTGGTTTGGGAAAACCACTTTCTGATCTATTGATTAGAGTTGTGTAAATATATACACATCCATATTGATAACAAACTGACATTCCTTACAGCTAAGCATTAAAAATAATCATACAAAACAAAAGAGGTTCTGTGACAAAAATCACACCAGAGAAAAATTCCACTTTATGGCCCACATGGCTTAAAATGAAATATTAGCTATAATGAAGGTTGTTGGGGTTTTTTCTGATTACTGCAATTTTTCCCAACTTCCAGCTACAAGACGCAGATTCACAGCACTTTTGACTAGAAAAATAGCCTTTTGCATTGTGATGTCCCTTCCTTGGGTCACAGGGGATCAAAAAGCTTTTTGTGAGTAATAAATCTCTTTCATGCAGTAACACTTGGATTCATAACAGTCTACATTGTAATTAGAGAGTCATATAGATTCATTGATGGTATGCAATTAAGGTTTTCCCTTGTCTGATTTCTCTGACCTGTGCTTTAAACTGAACTTTACAATATACCTCCCACATTAGGCATTATAATTCCCATTGATTACTGATGTATTTTCCATGGTATTTAAGAGATTACTTAAGGGAATACTGCGAATCATGTAAGTCAAAATAACACAGTGCAATAAATAGCCATTTTTAATGGCATCCATTATTTCCCCAAGATGTAGTGTCTCAGGTGGCCCGAGTCCAGCAGAACTGAGCCCTAAATCCTTTGTAAATCTGCCTCTATTTGTTATGTATCACTCCTCACCTCACAGGCATTTGAGATTGTTCCTCACTTAGCACAACAGCTCCGCACAAAAACTCCTTCCATTTGGTTTTATCTTGAAGTCCTGGGAGAGCTTCCTGATTGATGATAGCATGTTCAGCCAGTGGACATTAGTGGGTTGAATTATTGCTGCTAGTGCATTAGCTTTCAGAGAAGTTTAGGTCAACACTTATCTTTGGCTGTGATAATATTTCTTTTTATTTTAATCAGCTCTTCTAACCTTCTGTTACTTCTATCAGATCTGAGATTAATGATGCAATCTGCTTTTGTGTGCTGTTACTGCCTGAGCACACCAAGGAGGAGGTATGACAAATATTGCTCTAGAAGACTCCTGAGCAGTAGCTAAGTCTTGTTAGCCTGGCTACGGGGAGTACACATTGCATGGGGAATTTTATGAGTCATTTAAGAAAAGATAGTTTTAGAACTGCTCGAAAAAGTTGGAGATCATTGACGTAATAAAGGTATAAAATCCAACTCCATTTTTTGTTATCATCCAAAGAACACATAACTGCATTATAACTGAAGGCGTATGTCACAAATGTACCAGTGGATACAGAATAGCAGGACAATTCCAGTCACAGCAAGAGAAAAAGAATACAGAACTGAGGATGCTAACACATCATTCTGTGGTGTTCTATGACTCATTTACCACCCCATGTTACTTAATCACAATGAAATGTGATAAAGATACACTGAAAAAAGTGAGATTCTAATGGGCTTTCAGTAGTTTTTCAGGTAGCTTTTACTAGAAGCAAAAATTCTGCTTTGAAACACTTTTGCACCTCCAATAAAGTTCTTGAGTGTACAGTAAAAGTTCTGCCATTTTTTCTTGATTCCTTCTCAAAATGTCACTGCATGCTCACACGAGATCATCTGAATGGGGGTCTACAGGGGCAAGAAGGGTGAAAAGAAGTGATGTGAATGCTTAATCTCCCTGTAATCATCAGGTAATACATAGCCAAAATTATTTATAAAGTCAGAAACCTATCTCTGAACACTGATGTACAATTAACTTAGTCTGTGAGGCCAAAACAGAGCACAACAGGAAATCACCAATGAAATGGAGATGGCATGACAGGGGAGAAGAATACTTTTTCTATCCCTTGGAGAAAAAAAAAATCTGATTTGAAAGGCGCTTTCTCTGTACACAAGGCAAAAAGTTTCTGCAGTTTCAAAAACGGGAAGAGAATTTGTGTATTTATCATGCTTGCATAACCACTACAAGAAGAGATCATGGAACTTGCCGAGAAACATAACTTATTTAATCTTTAAGGCAACTGGTGATGGATTGGAGAACAAGGGTATCAGTAGTGCACTCAAACCTATGTGGAAGGTTGGAGAAGAGGGAATCTCCTTTCTGCATCCATGAGAAATTATAGCAAAATAAATGTGTCAGGGGAACAACTTAAGCTTTTTAAGAGCTGAATTAGTATTCCAATGGTATTTCTACACTTCAAAGAGTTTTGATCTTATTGACTGTCACTGGACTTCCAGGATTCTCTTTTTCATATATTTAATCCTTTAGGTAGATAGGTAACTTGGCAAATACCAAGAGAGGGTTTAAATTTATATCCTGACAGGTTCACTAGTATTAAATAAAATACTTGGCATATAACATAAGATGCCAGAGGATAAACAGATACTAAAGAATAAAGGTAAAAGTCTTACCAATATATAAATATATATGCATGGAACCAGGGTCTTCTTGGGGGTACCAAGCAACAGAGCAAGAGGCAATGGGAAGAAACCGATGCACAGGAAGTTCCCCCCGGATATGAGGAAGAACTTCTGTACTGTGCAGGTGACTGAGTACTGGAACAGACTGTCCAGAGAGGCTGGGGAGTGAACCTCACTGAACATATTCAAAAACCATCTGGACACAATCCTGTGCCATGTGCTCTGGGGTGGCCCTGCTTGAGCAGGGAGGTTGGAGCAGATGACCCAATGTGGTCCCTTCCAACCTGACCCATTCTGTGATTCTGAGGTTTTCAGTAAGGCAGCAAGTGTTTGCAAAACTGGGGTCTTAACAAGTAGCCACGGTCTCAGGAAGGTAAGGAAAACAAATTTCCCTTCGGAAAATTTGAAAAGAGACTATGTTGTGAGAGGAAAACTAAAAACAGATCTACCCAGGTGGATTTTTTTCTTTAATTGCTAGAATTGTTCAGTATTAGAAACCACCATTTTGTTTGCTAAGTCCATTGATAGCTTTGAAAAAATAAAGCAAACTAAATGAATAAGAGTACAGAACTTCGAACTTTGAATTATTTACTATATGCAGATAGAAAATCCCCAGGAGGGACTGGAACAGTTGTTGTCTGAAGGTTCAGTTCACTCAGTTAATAAGAGCTTCTGGTGATTTGGTAGATATTTGGAGGAAAATAGATCTGGCAACAAGCCTGAAGATATTTCTTTAGCTTCAGGCTGTGAGGAATGTGGCACATTTATTTACAAAGGACAGAAGGAAAGGGAGACTTTAAAAAAAAACCAACCCAAAAACCCCCCAAAACAGATAAACTAATGCTCCATTTTCAACATCTCTCAGCTTGAAATACAGTGAAGCACATAATGTCCCTCTAGCTACAGCAGGCTTCCTCATAAATACTGGTGACACGCTGAATGCTTTAAGAAAAGGAATGGAAGTCATTAGACTTCTCATTAACGGCCTAGCTCTTGGGTAAGACTCCTAACGACTGCCAGAGCATAAAAAGACACCCTGGCAACTGCTGATCTGCCAAAAGATTTCTTCCTCCCCTGCTATTTCCATTGGATCTTTTATTTAAAAACAGAGAGGAACTTGAAATGTAAGATGTGAACCACGATGTGAAAGATGCAAGACCCAAGTAAGTATATTAAGCACAGGCCTCGTGAAAGCCAAAGCTGCTTTGCTGATACTGTTCCATTCTCATTCAGTAACATGGTGGTTTTTGTCTTAATTAGATGTGCAGGCCTACAGAAATTTTAAAGTATGAAAATCAGAATGCTTTAAAAATTGTTTTTATGATCTTTGGTTTCAGTAATTTTTTTTCTCATGTCTGTGACAGATGGTAAAAACTGAGATAACGCCACAACTGTGTGAGGCAGAAGTAAGAGTAGATCTAAAATGACTGAAAGTGCTTGCAAAGATTAATTACAGTAGAGTGATATGCATGCGATAGCTGGCACAGTCCCTCTATATCATACGTAAGTATATTTGATTATATAAGTTCAAAAATAGCTTTTGTGCAGTGACTCAGATGCCTTTTTATTTTTGATATGCATTAACTTTCATGAATTCCTTTGATGTAAACCAAACTCCACATTCTCTGCATCATCATTATGACTTCTTTGGATATTTTGTGGCAAAAGGCAAGAAGTATATGCTGCCCCAGCTGCACATTGACAAACTGGATCGTTTTTTGTGTGCCACATCCATGCCACAGCAGGATGATAAAACACAGTACATTTTAACACAAAACAGGGACACCGTTCTCCCACCTTCTGCATCAGAAAAACAGGTAGGTTGCCTAGGAGAAGACTGTGGGTAAAAAATATTCTATGTTAATGAAGGGTATGAATTTGTAATAAATCAGATGTTCTAGGATTACTGTTTATTCATGTTCTGCCTCCTATATGTAATGCAACTTATTCATTATGAAGGGAAGACTGACAAATAAATTTGCATTTATCATAGGGTAACAGCATGGATACTGGAAGTAATTTTAGGATAGATTTTAGGAAGGCAAAAGAAATACTCTTGTTTACTGATTAATACCTTCCTCTTTGGAAGGAAAACAGCTGCTTTGAAGATACCAGGTACAGAAGCACAAGGAACAGTTTGAAGATGTAAGAGGGCATAGTGTCTTTGGGACTAGCCAGGAGGTTAACTTTGAAATGCAGATCCCTTGCTCAACGTTTCTGTACTATCTTTCACCGCTACATGGTCAGATTTTTCTTTTCTCCATCTCTAGGAAATGGGATAGAGGGTGGATTTATCTAAATTACAGTCAAAGCACTTTGTGGAGATGAAAATGAACTGCTTCTACTTCTCCAGGGCTCCTTTGCCTTGTCAACACCATTACCTAGCTTGGACAATGTGCATCTGACATTTCTGGTCTTCTGCTTTTGGGTGAGGAAGGCTAAAAGGAGGTTTTAGGTCTAAAATCTCATGAGAGAAAATGGAACTGTCCTCCAAGATCCGATCTAGTGGTACAGTTTTTTATCTGTGCAAACCTCTGCTCTTGCCCCAGTTTCTGCTCAGCTGGATGCTGTTCTGCTCATCAGGGTTTCAAAGAAGATAATGTCAGCCCCCTTACATGGGAAGACAGAATTTTAGTAAGCTTCACCTTTTTTTTTCCTTCTGCCATTGTTACTAAAATGTAAGGCTTTGAGTCAGTGGTATTTTTGGAGTGGGTTGAGGAAAAAATAGTAAAATTATTCAGGTTGTAGAAAGACCACTTTTTAGTCAGTTTTCAGCATAGTATCTTCATGCTTGCATGGGAAGCTTCTTCTGTTCTTCCTATACATGTGATACCTCTTCCATTATTCTTCTTCCCAGAAGAGAAAACATTATTTGTAGCTTGATGCATGAGAAATCAGCACAATCTCTTTTTCTTCCACTTGGAAGATTAATTACTGGTTTTGTTGAAACTGGTAAAAATTACACTAAACTGATCTGCTTCATACAAAATTCCATGATGTGTTTTAGTGCTAATAGGCTTTATTTACTTCAGAGTTGAAAGTTTCACACTCAGGCATGCAATTACCTGAACTCTTCTATTTTCTTTGCTTTTATTTGCTTGCTAGTGTAGTAGAGAAAGAAACAAATATTTCCTCCTTTTGCAGGCAGAGGAGTAGAGACCCTTACCTTGGCTATTTGGGCATGATATTTTAGCATAAACACAGTTGCCAAAAAAAGGATACAGGAAGCATGTCAAATATAACTCCATTTTCTTATTAGAGTGAAAGCAATGTTGACTCAGGGAACAGAGACCTATTTAGCATTCCCCTAGGATGCTGTATAGGATACATCCAAGGGACAGTTTATCAGGCGCAAGTAATGTTAGCTCCTGCCAGAATAAGACAGTAGTTGAGCCTGAAAGACCTCCAAAGGCCATCTAGTCCAAGCCCCCTGCTCAAAGCAAGGTTACCCAGAGCAGATTGCTCAGGGCCATGTCCACTTTTGTTTTGAGTATCTCCAGAGACAGAGACTCCACAGCCTGCCTAGACAACTTGTTCTTGTGCTCAACAATCCTTACAATAAAATGTGGGGGTTTTTTATTTCTTATCTTTAAACAAAACTTCCTGTATTTCAATTTGTGCCTATTGACTCTTGTCCTATCAGTGGGCATCACTGAGAAGAGTCTGGGTCTATCTTCTCTAGCCCCCCACTCTGGTATCAACACCAGACAAGAATTGATAAGATTGCCCCAAGCATTCTCTGCTCCAGGCTGAACAGACTTATCTCTCTCAGTCTCTCCTCATATGTCAGATACTTCCATCTCTTACTCACCTTCATAGCCCTTTGTGTCACTCCAGTATTTTCATGTCTTTCTTCTACTGCAGAGTCCAGAACTAAGCCTAAATTTGATTCTGTGTCATATGCACCACATAGCTTCCTAGTTTTTGCATTCTATTAAGTCAACCAGACAAGATTTTTCCTTGTCTGTCAGAGCAAGATCTCCTGAGGACCAATCAGAATGCAAAGGATATGTGAAGCAAATTGTGCCTTTGACAGTGGCTGTGAAAATGGCTGGTATTCTGGTCTGGAAGCTGGGAAATATAATAGTGAAAGATTGGTCTGAAAAACAATGAGGGAAAACTGGAAATTGCCTTAAATCATTGCTCATCAGAAGTCAAGCTTAAGGAAAATAAATAGAACAGGGTGGACTAGACTGAACAGATAATTTTGATATCCCAGAAGCATTTTACTGAACAATGATGATGGAAGTGAGTCATTTTACTCACTATGATTCAAAGATTTTTCAGATAAAATCAAGGTCTGTAATCTCTCTGCCTGGAATAAATTATATTTGAATGGCAATAAGAAGATAAATGCTATTTATAAAAATGAGTGAAATCAGTTAGTATGCTGATTGAGTAGTCAAAAAAATCAAAGATGGAAATTAATCTCTGCAAATTTAGAAAAAACATCTTTCAGTTTTTTTCAGGAATACTGTGTGCCAATAGTATGAGCTATAGATATCATGGGTCTCTTTGCCTTCTGCCTTGTACCTGCAAGAGACATGTACATGTCTCAAAGATGTGTGCTAGCCTGCTACTAAAGTAGAAAAATAGTTTTTACTTATTTTCCACTGAATGAATCAAAGAATTCAGCTAAACTTGCACATGGATGTACCCATCGATTGACACTGCAGGAATTTTCAAGGAGAGTAAAACATCAGAGTGGAATTGTCTTTGCAAAAAAGCAAAAGAAAAATAAAATTGCATGGATCTACAGTATTTCCTCTTACTCCTGTGCTGATGGTAACATGTGCCATTACTCTGAGGTTATTTCTGGGACCATAGTTAGATTCTTGCACCTTGATTTTAACATTGCATCAGACCAGTATGATTTTAAAGGCATTATGTCTGGGTGCAGTATTTCATTTATTCATTGCTCTCACTGTTTTGGTTTTTTTCCCAAAGTAAAGAAGAAAGGGAGACAGATATATTTCATTACTAATTAAGGACACATGGTGAGTAGAGAGGACTATCTTCCTATTTTTCTAATACTTTAAGTTTTCCCAAAACACTTGTGGGTTTAGCTGAAATATTCAATCTGAAACTTTCCATTTCAGCAAAGTCTTTAAGAGGAGAAACCTTTTCTCCAATTCCTCTCCTCTCCTCTACCTGAAGAAAGATTTCAGAGAATGGGAACCCAGTGATGAGATACAAACATAGCAACTTGGTCCCAAATTCTTTTTCCCTACTAGAATGAATGGGAAGAAAGCTTGCAGTAAGAAAATATGATGGCATTTTATTTCTTTCATTTTTTCCCACACTGAGGCATCCAATGGGAGCGTATGATTGTGTCCAAATCACCTTTTATGTATGGGAAGCACCATCCATGTTCATCAGTTTGGGTTATGGTCCAGAGGAGTAAATTTGTACTAATCTTCAATGATGCATATTAAATTTGTAAATTTACAACTTCAAGGTAGTTAATGAAATATCAACATTTATTCTTGAACATCTGCATCTGAAATCATGATAAAACCCTGAAATTAAGTCAAAATAAAAAAGCAAACTAAATCAAGTTGTGTTCATCACGCAAATGAGGATAATGATCCTTCCAGATCATGATGAAGATTTTGCCTCTAGAAGTAAACATCCAAGAATGAGAGTAAATCTTATGCTACAGGTGTTACTTCCACCAAATACTTCTTGTCTCCAGTAATATCTTTCAGGAATTTTTTTCTCCTTCTCCCCTATGTGACTAATTATATTTACCTATATAAATGCTGAAACAATACTTTTGTTCTTTTGCTGTACTTCATTCAGAGTGAAAGGACGGAAAAGTCTCTAAGGATTATTAGCCAAAAAAAGCATATACTATGTTGGAGTCAAAACCTTTCCTCTGTATAACCAATACAATTATTGCTTTTGGAAAAAAGAGTGATACAAGAACTAAACTGAAAATTCAACTCTTTAAATCCAGTTTTATGTCATTTGTGTCATTGTTGTTCATTCATCCATACCATCTCATGCTTTGGAAGGTAGTGTGATTTTCTGTCTTGTTTTTTCTTTCTTTTTTTTTTTTTTTTTTTTAACCTTTCCAAAATGACTTGATAGAGATGCTGTAATAGCATAGTCTTAGAACATGCTGGGTCATGACACTTCTCATAAAGAGGATTTTGTAGTCCTGTGTAGTTGTTCCAGAAGGATTGCTTGCAGATGAATTCCGTCGCTCTCCATCCTAAGTGGGACTGACTCTGTCAGAAAGTTGAAGATTTTGCCTACAAAAAATTTATACAATTTTTTTTTAATTTAAATTGATTCAATTTACAACTTTAGCAATAATCATTCCATTTCAAGTGAAATAATTCAAATAAAGGTCCCTAGATGTTACTACTTAAGCAGCTGTGAATTATTAAATCAGACATATGCTATACCAATTTTTGATAAAATCCAGTAAGAAGTATTCCTTATTTTGATGCAGAGAAATACTGGGTAAAAATGGTGAAAGTAAATCAGGTTTGATCAATAAAACACTACCTTTTTTTTTTTTTACAAGTCTATATTTTTCTGGAGGTTGAATATCATGTAGTATATAATAATCATTATCAATGAGAATGTTTGGGGGGTTTTCTGTAATAACCAGAATGACATGCTGTGTTAAAATCAGGATGGAAAATTATAATGCTCTTACTATAAAGATTAATTTACCACTAGCATCACCATATACTGCGTAAAGGTCTGCTCTGCCAAGATACCATCATTAAACTTCTGTTCAAATTCCCGGAAAATCTCACAAGAGTCTAGGAAGTTTGCAAGGGTGCCTAGCCTATAGTCATAAAACACAGCAGCAGCGAAGTGAGAATGCAGTGTCCTAATTGCAGAGGTACCATATTCTGTTTGGCCCTCTAACTCTGGTCCTGCTCCTGTTGTTCCATGTATTTTGCATTTATGTGATCTCTTCATTCTCAGTTCCGATCAGCAAGGATTAAGTTGTTGCCCTCTGTGCACTGTTAGGAGTCTGTGGTGAGAGTTAAGAGAAAAGTGAATCAGATTGATGGGCAAGTGCTCTCAATCGAAGTGCAGCTAATCTGCTGATTTTCCTTAGCAGAGAGAAGGAGAAGAGGAAGCCAAGCCTGTGGCACCAGCATTAAATAATGTCTGTGCTAGGGCAGGTTCAGTGGCTCCGCTCCCCCTTTGACAGTGCCACTGCATTCACAGGAAGGACAGCACCGCAGTCCCCTGGGCTACAGAAACCAGTCAGACACGGGGTGCAGCTGGAATGGGAGGTTGCCTGACCCACACCTTCCTGAGCCGAGCAGAGCTGCTCAGAGGGACCCAGAACAGCACTGATTGCATGTTTTACCTAATATTCACTTTTTCCCTTCTCACACATAATCAGCCCCAGCTAACTTTACTCTTCTCCCCACTAGCCCTGGGTTTGCCGATTTTATGCCCTATTTGTTAATTCTGGCTTGGTGCAAACCCCTGCTAAGCCAGGACTCCCATTACAGTACTTCAATGTTATTCACCAAAAGGGAGTTTCTCTTACTTGCTTTCACTTAGGTATTTTATCCCACTATTCACTATTGTCTTAGCAGTTTTAGACCACTTTGGGTTTTGCCAACTACTTACCTTTGACTTTGTACAGTGTCCAGCAGACTCCCACATTTTTTCCTTGGTAGTCTGACCTCAGAGCAGGGTTCCCTATCTGCCTGTATACCTGAACTGAGTGATCACATTTTGATTACAGATAATTACTTACGTAGAATCCCACGGTAGGTGTTTAACCTAATAAAACCTTGTGTCTTATCATCTCCTTGTTTGCCCATGCTGGGGTATTGTACCCTATTGATGACACTGTGATAGGGATTGCAGACTGGCAGCCTGGGCAGGTGAAAAAAATTTTGATCCCAGAACTGAAGAAGAGTTCATGCAGGTGTAATCAGACCAACTAGGAATGGAGGGAAATGGTTACTGCTGCAGTGGTGAAGTGCTCTGTTGAATTTCAGGAATTTTATAAACATAGGATGCTGTGAGTTTATCTTTTTTTCAGCTCCTTGTGCCGCCTGTAGGGACAACCTGAATGCTGGAATTGCAGTAGTGAATCAAACCAAAGATCCACTCAGTTCACCAGTTAGTGTATCTGAAAGTTTCAAAAGAAAAGGTATTTCAGAGAAATGTGCTGGATGAGATTAACATGCCCAAGTGCCTTAAGATGCCTTTAAGCCTTGCATATGAAGGTCTATTTCCAGCCTATGGATGACTCATTTTGTGTGCTCCCAGCTGCTAGACCACTTTCTGCTGCTTCACATCCTTCAGGAATGGGGAATACTAGTGCTAAAAGCAATATCCTGGGAACCAGTCAGTGCATCACCAGACCATTTTCTTCCTTTCTCTCAGTTGGCATCTATGAACAACGCTTGGTGGTTTGGTATTTCAATCAAACCTTTCCAAGGCACATGTGGCAGAACTTTAACTAAAATTTTTCTTAAATAGTGTCTTTGATGCTTGTCATAATCTTCATGTTTGTATTTGAACTTGTAGTTGGTTCATTAGTGTCTTGAGTTGTCTATTTTTCAGAGCAGTTTTATCCTGGATGTATATGTATTTTAATTGAACTATCCACAGCAGCAGCTTTTCCCCTCTTCCAGATGGAAAAGCTAGAGGATAAAATTAAACCTGACTGAAAAAGCTGATGCATTCTTGTTTAGATGCCTTTAAAAATCTGTGATAGGAATGCAGTGAAATCAAAAAATTTTCCCCTGCTGTGGCCTGTCCTATTTCTAATCATTATTCTTCAGTGCTTTGAGCACTGATTATCGCTACTCTGCCTCTGCAGGAATGGATGCATTTGAGGGAGGTGAAGTGAGGATATCTTAACTGCACACAGTGTTTTGCTGCTGCCTGTCCTGGAAAAAGTGAGTGTTGTGGCACAGTCTAACTCAGGGGTTTGGTTCTCACTGAGGTCATTCTTTTCACACGTCAGGTTGTCCTGGCGTGATGTTATAAGGCTGCTTTATTCCTTAACTGTCCGCTCAATGCCCAAGGACACTGTTTCTTTAAGATGGACCCAGGGCCGGGCCCACAGGACTGAGTGCGGGGCAGTTTAAAGGCTCAGCCCAACAGCTCAGGGCTCTGGAGCTCAGTGGGGCTAGGGAGTCAGTGTGCCAGGAGCACTGTGCTGCTTTTTGGGTTTCTTTTGTTCTCCGGGTAGCTGGAAAAAGGTTCTGTTGGGTTTTTTTCTTGTTCTTTTTTCCCTTTCCTGCCCCTTGCCTCACTGCCTCCCTTCCCTCCTTGCCAGTCCGAGGAGCTTGCGGGGGTGGCCCTGGCAGGCCCACAGGATGGCCCCAGCTGGTCCAAGCCTGGGTGTCTGTTCCCTCTCAGGGAATTTGTTGTATTTTTAGGGGTTTTTTTTTATCCTGTTCTACCCTGTTTTGTTTGTGTGTTAATAAACAGTTTGGTTTCTTTTTCCCATTTTCACTTCTTGTGACTCATTTGTCTCATTGACAAAGGAAAAGGAGATGCCCTTTTCCCTTCGCAGGAGACACACACTCCGGAGTGTTTCCTCCTGAAGTTTTGTCTCAAAAACCGAGACATAAAGTTGGCGCCCAAATTAAGGGGCACGTGAAAGTGGAAAAACAAAACCAAAAAAACCCACCAACATTTTGCTTTGAATCACTTCGTATTGAACTACAGCAATAAGACCATGCTGGTTTGATTTAATAATTTTTCTGTGGAACTTCACCATAAGTACATGTCCACGGCTATGGGCAGTTGGCTCCCTGGCTTACACCTTTTATAAGTCAGGAATAAAAATCAGGACTGCCATTTTGATATGGCTGGTAGTAGTGATTCATTGAAACATAATGGAAACCGTGGAGAATCTGTATGTCATGTTTTTCCATTCTGGCCTTGGTAGTTAGTTTCCTTTTGGAATGTATTAGAAATTATACCCAGTTTGTTAGGGGAAAAGCAGGGGATGATAATTCCCAGCCCTTCATCTCCTTCTTCCCCTTCAGATCTGGTATGTCACCTTTTGAAAGCGTCCAATTTCCCCTGGATGTTGAAGATACCATTTTTCTTATTATGTTATCTATCAGGGTTCCTCTATGTAGTCTCTAGCTTGTCTAAAATAAGGGCTGAGATTTCCAAAGGGGTTGCCCAGACACCTGCCCCAGTTGTGGAAAACCCTAAGTGGTGTGGGGTATGGGATGACATAGGCCAGACCCTGAAGCAGTTTTCTGACTCAGTAGCTTGCTACTTCCCCCCTGAACGAATTCAGATTCCAGCTGAGGTGGGGAAGTATCTGAAGGAAAACTGCAATAACAACGCTGATGAAAAGAAAAAGCTCATTGCCGTGTGCTGGGTCCTGGCTAACGCTTACCGCATGCTGCTGGATACTGTAGGGCAGAAGATACAGCCAGAGGAGCAGGAGAAAAAGCCAGCAGGCACCCCAATCACTCCAGCTGCAGCTAAAGCAGATGGGGAGCCTAAAGCAATAACAATTGCCCCTGTCCAGAGAAAGAAACACAAAGGCAAATCCACTCGCCCAGTGGATGACGATGGGCAGCCAGGACCTTCACAGCCAGCAGAGGAATTGGAACCTGAAATCATTACTGAGTCCCTGTCCATAGAAAGCCTTCGTACCCTGAGGAAAGATTACACCCGACGGCCTGATGAAACTGTATTAAGTTGGATGGTCCAAATCTGGGATGCTGCAGGTGATGGTACAGTTCTGGATGGCACTGAAGCGAGGCATTTGGGATACCTGTCACGTGATCTAAGTATTGACCAAGGGATGACAAGGGGGCCTGAAGCTCTCAGTCTCTGGACACGGCTCTTAAGAAGTGTGAAGGAAAGATACCCGTGCTGGAAAGATCTCCAGCTGCAGCTAAACCCCTGGAAAACCATGGAACAAGGGGTTCAATGCCTGAGAGAACTGGCAGTGATAGAGATCACACTCTCAGGTGACCAAGCAATTAGGAGCCTTGACATGGTAAAATGTACACCGGTGATGTGGCTGAAACTTGCACAACACGCGCCACCATAATATGTCCCTGCTTTGGCAATGATGACGTGGAATGATGGGGATGAGACAGGGAGTTCTATGGTGAGGAGGCTCTGGGTGTATGCAGACACCGTGCACGGCCCAACACAAGCAAAAATTGCAGCTGTGGAAAAGTCTGTCAGAAACCATAGAGAAGATGGAAGACAGGATGGACAAGACTCCTCAGAAACTCAGGAAGGAGCTGAAAGAGGGCCTTCTCCAAATTGCATCAGTGCAGACCAGAGGCCCTGTTACCAGAAGCAGACATCCCACGGCTAGGGAGAGAGGGTACACCCCAAGAGGTGAACTGTGGTTCTTCCTGTGTGACAGTGGGGAAGACATGAGGAGGTGGGATGGAAAACCAACTTCTGTCCTGGCAGCATGGGTGCGTGAATTGAAGGATGGTAATGCTGAGAGAGGGAGTTCCACCAGAAGGGAAGTAGCTCAAGTTTCGAAGGATAACCAGGACTAGAGGGGCCCTGCCTCTAGCCAGGGAGAGGCCAGGCAAAATCACGTCTTTTGGACAGTGTGGGTCCGATGGCCTGGCACATCAGAACCACAGAAATATGAAGCCTTGGTCGACACGGGTGCACAGTGCACCTTGATTCCATCAAGACACATGGGGGCAGAACCAGTTTCTATTTCTGGAGTGATAGGGGGATCGCAGCAGTTGACACTGCTCGAAGCCGACATGAGCCTAACTGGAAAACAGTGGAAGAAACACCCTATTGTGACTGGCCCAGGGGCCCCATGTATTCTGTGCAGAGATTTCCCTCAGAGTGGGTATTTCAAAGACCCGAAGCGACTCAGGTGGGTCTTTGGAATAGCTGCTGTGGAGGCAGAGGGCGTTAGGCAATTGAACACGTTGCCTGGGCAGACTGAGAATCCTTCTGCAGTTGGGCTTCTGAAGGGAGAAGAGCAGCAAGTACCAATTGCTGCCTTGACAGTGCACTGCTGGCAGTACTGGACAAATCGAGATGCTGTGATCCCCATCCACAAGATGATCCGCGAGCTGGAGAGTCAAGGGGTGGTCAGCAAGACCCACTCACCCTTCAACAGCCCCATCTGGCCTGTGTGCAAATCGGAAGGAGAATGGAGATTGACTGTGGACTATCGTGCCCTGAATGAAGTGACTCCACTGCTGAGCGCTGCCGTGCCAGACATGTTGGAGCTCCAGTACGAGCTGGAGTCCAAAGCAGTGAAGTGGTACGCCACTATTGACATTGCCAATGCATTTTTCTCCATTCCTCTGGCAGCGGAGTGCAGGCCTCAGTTTGCTCTCACCTGGAGGGGTGTGCAGTACACCTGGAACCGACTGCCCCAGGGGTGGAAGCACAGTCCCACCATCTGCCATGGACTAATTCAGACTGCACTGGAAAAGGGTGAGGCTCCAGAACATCTCTGGTACACTGATGACATCATTGTGTGGGGGAACACAGCATCGGAGGTATTTGGGAAAGGAGAGAAGATCATCCAGATTCTCCTGGAAGCCGGTTTTGCCATCAAAAAGAGCAAAGTCAAGGGACCTGCCTGAGAGATCCAATTCCTAGCTGTATATATGAGTATAAACATGTGTGTTTAAAGTTGAAATGTATTCATTTGGGCATTGAGCAGACAGTATGGAATAAGGGGTGGAATGTCCTGAGGTGATGTTATGAAGCCACTTTATTCCTTAACCATCCACTCAATGCCCAAGGATGCTGTGCCTTTAAGGATGGACCCGAGTGCAGGGCAATTGAACCACCGGGGCCCAATGGCTCTGGGGCTCAGCGGGGCTCGGGAGGGAGTGCGCCAGGAGCACTGTGCTGCTTTTTGGGTTTCTTTTGTGTTCTGGATAGCTGGGAAAAGGTTCTGTTGTTTTTGGTTTTTTTTTCTTGTTCTTTTTTCCCTTTCCTGCCCCTTGCCTCGCTGCCTCCCTTCCCTCCTCGCCGGTCTGGGGAGCCCACGGGGTGGCCCCAGCTGGTCCGAGCCCAGGTGTCTGTTCCCTCTTGGGGAGTTTGTTGTATTTTGAGGTTTTGGGGTTTTTTTATCCTGTTCTACCCTGTTTTGTTTGTGTGTTAATAAACAGTTTGGTTTCCTTTTCCCATTTTACTCCTTGTGACCCATTTGTCTCTTTGACGGAGGAAAAGGGGAGGAACACTCACTCCGGAGTGTTTCCTCCTGAAGTTTTGTCTCAAAAACCGAGACACAGGTCAGCCGCAATGGACCCTTAGGACAGGGAGGGAGCACTTTTTACAGAAATGTTACATTCCCCAGGACTACAGCAACAGGTACAGGCTTTTGTTCCTGAGGACTTCATTTGTAAAAAAAGCCTTTGTAAAACTTTCTAAGAGTTTAAAGGAAAAATCAGCTCCAACAAAATCCTGTCCCTCATTAGCACAATGAAGAGTTGTTTGTACAAACATTTGGTCTTAGTACAAGCATTGACAAAGAGGATTAAAAAGTAAACAAGCCTTCCCAGCAGGTATCTCCAGACATGACAGGCAAAGAAGTTATGTCCTTATTAGAAGAGCAGGATACAGTAAGCAAAGAGGCAAACTGAACTTGTTTGGAAAAGAACTCTTTTTGAAGGAACAGTTTTTCTTCTCTCATAAATTTCCCATCTCATTAGAAAGCTGGCAGACTAACTTTTCTTTACATGAATAAGGTAACACTGCCCCATTTGACAAGGTTTACACATCGTGTTATAACCAGATGTGGAATTTCATGTTGGGATAGCCCCAAACAGCCTGACACTGCCGCAGAGAGTGTATGCAAGTACAGCTTTTGCATATAAGGAAAAAAGAACATGGAGCAAGAACTAATTAATTTTAGAAGAGAAGTAATTAATTTAAGGCTTAATTAAAAATTAACCTGCTTTAAGACCTACTGAGAAAATTACTGCAAACTGTGATTTAGCTTAATTTTGGCATAGCTACATCATACACTCACTTGAGACAAAGAGGTTTCAGATTGAAGCAGGTGGGAGTCTTCCCCCTGGGCTTGTACTGAATTCATGTTTTAGCAGACTGGGTTACTTCACATCCTAAGCCTGTATTTTCCTTTGCCTAAGTACTACTAACAAATGTTCAAGACCAGGTTGGATAGAGCCCTGAGCAACCTCCTCTAGTGGATGGCATCCCTATCCATGGAGGGGGAGTTGGATCTAGATGATCTTTAACATGCCGTCCAACCCAAACCATTATATGATTCTACGATTCTGTAATATAATCTATAATTCAGACTCTCATCCTGTGTGTCACCAAAACTGATTTGCTTTAGCCTACTAATGCGAGTGCTCACCTTGGGATATGTGAGAATCCAGGGGCAGACATGACTGTTGATGCCTTTTTTTCTCAGGTTACTGAGGAAAAGGATTTGAGAGGATACTGAGAAAATACAGGGCTGTCTCCCACATGTGTGACCTGTCGTCTGAACTGTTCTAATATGAACTGTTTTCTGTGTCTATTTTTATATTTAAAAAAAATTAAAAAGACCCCTGAAGTGTTTTGATGGCGTCCTAATAAAGGGATTAAAACAAACAAAAAAAAAGGACTAATCTCTGAACATTTGGGGAAGATGTCTCTAACTGAAGTATACTGTATTTTCTTGCACATTGTTTAATGGGAACACAAACTTGGTGGTTTGTTGGGTTCTTTTTCCCTAGAGAGAGTGAATGATGTGAACTGTTTAAATGTTCAGGATCTAGAGAGATTTCTATATATGTCAAGGAATTTTGTTTAAAAATAGTTCTCCAGTAATCTCTAGATGAAAAGCCTAAAGCCACACAAATGCAACAAATAATTATTACCCAGGCAATCTTGTGCTTTTCGATAACAGATAGCTTTGGATTTTGCTTTTTTTTCCTTAGCAAATAGTAAATTCACAATTACATGCAGTTCTAAAGAGACTGTGTGGGCAAATACTTTCTGCCAAAAAAAGTGAAAGAGTTTTCAAAGATGTTAAAATGTTCTAATAGCTGAACACTCAAAATACTTTTGACATTTTTTAAAAGGAATAGTTCATCTTCTCTTGTTGAAATGGCCTTTACTTTTTGAAGTAACTAAATGATAAAGAGTGGGAGTTAAGAAAAAAGGTTGAGTAACCTTGAGACAAAACCAAATTCTCGTCTTCCAACAAACACTAAACTTTAACTTGACCTGCATTATTATTTCTTCCTTGCATGGTTTTCATTTTTCCTGAAACATCTTTTTCTTCTCCTCTTCTCTGACCCCTCTCCCAATTCAACTGAACAAAAAAAGTCTCTTGGCAATCAGGAAGATTGCTTTGCCATGGATACAAAATGAAGAAATCAGATTAATAACTCCATGAGCATTTTCTAAGTTCACTCAGTTCTGAGTTCTCTTCAGGGGGGAAATGAATAATTTGGAGGGCGTAGGACTGGAGAAAGAAAATATTTTGTTCCATCTTTAAACTACCTTCGTAGAGAGTTTCATAGAACACTAATATTTCAAATATCTCCTTTTCCTTTCCCTTTCCTTTTCCTGATCTGACTGTAAAAGTCCTGGTCACACCTAACACTGAAGAAAAAATAGGGAAGGTTTTGCGTCCTATGGCTTCTCAGGATGACCTCTGTCTGTTGCTGGGGTACACTAATGGCTTCTGAAAACTTTATTCTAATTGAATGCTCCAGAAGTAGTTTAAAATTATACAAAATTGAACCTCTAATATGTTTCCAGTTCTGTCATCCCTGTCCCGCCCACCTTCTCCTTGGCTTTGGCATTTCACTGCATTTTATGTTCCTTCTGTATGTTGGGTTGTGTCTGAGACTTAGCCAGTGGACTACAAAGGTCTTCCAAAATGTTTCAGTGTTGAAAGCTTTATCACTGGCTTCCAAACGAATTTTTTTTATGGTTTTAAGAAATAAAATTTTCTTCACAAAATGGACTTTTAGAGAATAATAAAGGAAAATAATAAATGGTATTAATATCTTGTATACTTAATTTTTTATTTAATTAATTTTTGGTGAGGGATTATAGTTATTTAGATATTGTACCATATTTAATTTGCTTGTTTTCATATGTCTTGGTTTTATGCATTTGAGTCATACATTAAAATTGTAATATATGCATTGGCAGCACATATATGATTATATATCCTGCTGGTCTACATACCTATTAAAGAGGATTAAATTTATGTCCTGAGAATTTATATTTTTACGCAATCAGTAAATTAAAATATAGTGACTAAATAACTAAACTGAGATATAGAACAAGTCTGATAGATAATTAATGCAAGGGACAACATGAATTCAGTCTTTTCGATTAAAGCGTAAAACACTGTCACTAAGTAATTTATCACATAGTAATGCATAAACAAGGAATTACAGGAAATAACTATCTGTTTCCAACAAAATACCATAGATAGCAGCTAAACTCCATTGATTCTTCCCTCACTGCTGCTGGTATTTTATTAAGGGATACATGACTGAGGTTCAGGATAGATATAGATATAGATAGATATAGATGATATAGATAGATATAGATATAGCTATAGATATAGATATAATCAGCTGAATTACGGTAGCATTGGCATACATACCTACTAAAAGTTTAGTTTTACTAACAAGCATAATAATTAGCAGAGGAAATGGAGCAGCAGAGCCTTCAACCTAATTAGTAGTCAGAGGAGGTAGGTAGGGTTTCTGGCAGGCCTGATTTACTTGCACTACAACCTGACTGACCTGTGTTCACTCTCAGTAGCTACATCAGGAACAAAACAGATGTGAGGGTCTGTGTGCCTATGCTGTGACTATATTGCACACCCAGGGAGGATCATTTTGAAGGTAAATCTTGCCACAACTGCAAACCCATCTCACAAATGTGATGCATAAAGGTGCTATGCCAGATTTTAAAAGTGTATTCTCCTGACAAGAACCACTTCCAAGCTATGATTATCACAAAAACCATGGTGAGAAGAACTCAGTCTAGAGTAGAGAAAAAATATGTTGCAAAGGTTAATATGACAAGAATGTTGTTGTCACATGAGTTGGGCCTGGTGAATTTTATCCTAGAAGACCCCAGACCACTTTCAGAACTATTAAGGTGTAAAGTAGGCATGATATAGATTATTAACTACATACATATATACTGAAGAAACTTTGATATTCTTTTATTTTATTTTATTTTTAGTAGAGAATCTATTAAATTGTAGGTCAGACATCTAAACTTCAAACCCATGAAAAAACAACTCAAATGTATAGTGGTATCAAATATTTGTAGATATCTACAAGATAAGGAAAAGATTAATAGCAGCCAACTTGATTCATATTAGCAAGTCAGATCAAACCAATCTGAATTCCTTCTTTCCTTTCTGCCCCTGTGTTCTGTTCTCTACCTTAGCTCTAGTAAGGCTCTTAACAATGTCTCCTATGATATTCTCAAAAGCAGCATGACCAGCAGGTCAAGGGAGGTAATTCTCCCCCTCTACTTCACTCTTGTGAGACCCCACCTGGAGTGCTGCATCCAGATTTGGGGCCACCCACGTAAGAAGGACATGGATCTGTTGGAGTAAGTCCAGGGGAGACCACAAAGATGATCAGAGGGTTGGAGCACCTCTCCTGTGAAGACAGGCTGAGAGAGCTGGGGTTGTTCAGCCTGGAGAGGAAAAGGCTCTGGGGAGACCTTAGAGCACCTTCCAGTACCTAAAGGGAGTCTACAAGTGAGCTGGAGAGGAACTTCTTACCAGGGCTGGTACTGACAGGACAAGGGGGAATGGCTTCAAGCTGAAAGAGGGTAGGATTAGATTAGATATTAAGAAGAAATCCTTTACTGTGAGGGTGGAGACACACTGGAAGAAGTTGCCCAGAGAACCTGGGGATGCCCCCATGCCTGGAAGTTTTCAAGGCCAGGATGGATGGGGCTTCAAGCAATCTGGTTTAGTGGAAGGTGTCCCTGTCCATGGCAGGGGGCTTGGAACTGGATGATCTTTAAGACCCAACAAAACCATTCTAGGATCCTATGAAGGTGAAGAAATATGATTTACAATGAAAGACTGATTGGATAACAGTATCTGAAGAATAAATTCCAGAAGGTTCCCTGTCAAACTGGAAGGAAGCATCTAGCTGAATTCAGCAGATACATTTCACAGGTGAGGTCTTTCATGTTCAGTGGTTTTTACTAGTGATGTAGGGAAAGAAATGAAAAACATTACATTTACCAACAGTTTTATTTGGTTATATATATATAATGATATATGGTTTGAACAAAAACATTTGACATTAAAGTAAAAACTCAGTGAAAGACGTAGAAGTATTCAGGTTCACAAGAAACAACTGGGTAGGTAGTCGCTCTGAGGAAAGCCTCTGGGAATTGCTGTGGGTCACAAGCCAAATGAACCCTTTAGTGCCATGCAGGTACACAGAAGATCATTGTACAGAAATATGTTAGGCAGAACAGTGGAAAAATTCTTTAGTAACATTTCTTACTGGTGAGACCTAATCCCATTTGATGTTTCAAGAGCCACCTCAGGAAGATGTAGACCAATTAAAGTGCACTAAGAAAAACAAAAATCCTTTGACTAGAGATATAGAAGGCTTTATTTATGAGAAAAGCTGTTCTGGTTTTTTTAGCTGTTTTAGTAAACAGAAGAATCAGATGGGAATGTAACAACAGGCTTTCAACATGAAAAAGAAAAGGGAATAATCTATTATTCATGTCCGAAATGAGTAGAGTCCAGATGTAGTAGTTTTAAGCTGCAGCAAGGATCCGTGCTAAATGTGAGGAAAACTTTTCACTTGTTAAGCGAAGCAGTGAAAGAGACTGTGCAGTAAGCCTGCCGAGTCTCATCACAGCAGGTTTGTGAGAGAAGGTAATGAAGGGAATTGAAGGTGCTTAATACTTTCTCAGGGGCCGAGGATGAACTAAATAACCTCTCAAAGGTCCTTCCATCTTTATGAAGGCCCTATATTTCCTTTTTTATTTTAAAATAAGACTTTGAGTATTCCTTTTGTTTTTCTAAGGTGAGGAGCACATTTGTCATCTGAGTTAGCATTTTATAGAAACACAGAATGGGTTGTATTGGAAGGGACCTTGAAGATCACCTAGATCCAACCCCTCCTGCCATGGACAGGGACAACTTCCATTAAAACAGTCTGTTCAGAGCCCCATCCAGTCTGGCCTTGAACACTGCCAGGGATGGGGCATCCATATTTTCAGTTTATGGGCTTTTGTTTAGGGAGGCAGTTGTTAGCTGAGATTCTGGCAGCCTCATATCTGTAGTTACTGATTTTATTATGCTTTGACATCTTCTCGTCCACTCATGTCACCTCTAGAAGGTAGAGATGTTACAGTGTTCGTTATGGCACCTTCACTGACAAGTGAGAGGTTGGAATTGTCTGCTGACATCAGAAATCTATCACCTCCATGGAATATTTCAATTGGGTTTTTTTTTAGGTTTTGATTGAATAGACTTCTGTGCTAAATCATTAATCAAAAATGTTTGTCTTGCATAAATTTTTATGTGTATCTAGATATTTATTTGAAATGAAAGGTACAGTAGGCATAGAATGTCTTGGTTCTCATATTGCTTTTGGCAAAAGCAGTCCCATGTTGCAGCCTGCAACATAAGATGGTAAAAAGTACATTTGTTTTTTAGGTATGCTCAGTGTAAATAGCCAAAAAGGGGTCCATTTGTATCTGGATTAAAATTAGTCTCCTATAAATCAAATAGAGATTACTGGATGAAAAATTGTAGAAAAATATGAACAAACCGTAACTTAGAAGCTGATGTAAAACTAATCAGATTTTAGACCAAGGTTCACCTGTTAATATATTGTTGTACTACAAATTACTCTTTCTTTTTAAGAAACAAAATCTTGCTTTTCATTTATTTATTTTTATTATTAGTTTTTTACTTTCATCTAACAGACAATTCCCAGAGAAAATTTTCAGGCTATAAACAGGAAAATCCTAATTTAGTGTTCTTAAGGTGCAGCATTCAGTACTAAGTTTCTCATGTAATGAAATAGAAGCCATAGGGCATGTATGTGACTTTATCATATTAAAACAAAGTTCTGCACAGTCAGCTGGCAACAAATCTCCTCTTTTTTTTTTTCAGTGTTTATGTATCATTGAAGACAATGTCCTACACAGTGCAATCAAGATTCCTGATCATTTTGGGGTCAAAAAATAGAAAAGGAAAAAGAGAAAAGGAAGTTAAGGAGGTGGTGAGAGAGGGGGAAAGAACTCAGAGGTAGTCATAAAAAAATCTCACCCGGCAATTTCAAGTAGTAGATACAATTTTGCTTTTCTACTACAGCATAAAATGTTTCAGTGATACAAAAGCAGCTGCCAGGTGCTCTTGAACAATGACAGATAACTACTGCTATTGGATCACCAGGCCAAGCTGATATCCAAGGTTTCTGATGGTGTTTGAATTTGCAGCTACCAGTGCTGTCTGACTCATGGAAAATAGTTAAGGGGAGATAAATATATACTTGGAACAGGCAGGTGCTTCTTGTACAATCCTCTCTGTGCTCCCTCTATTTTCTTCAGCCAGTTTGATTGCCACTTGGCTTCCTTTCTCTCAAATCCCTGGCTAATCTCTTCTATATAGGCTCTTTTGCCACCCTTATCACCACAGCATCCCAGTGGCCAGTAGCGCATTAAGTTGCACAGTAAGATGTCACACGTGTCTCATGGTCTCTTTCATCCGCTTGCCAGGGGAAAAAAGAAACTGTGTGGACAACAGGATGTTTTAGTAGGGTATTATTTCTTCTTTTACTTTTACTGTGTATACTATAGTGGTTGAGAAATCTTGGCAGAAAGAGCTTTCATTTGAGATGACAGTGGGAACAGTCACTTATTCTGATGAATTGGTGCGGATAGTTTCCTAAGGATTGATGACCTTTTTCCCCTCCCCCAGAAGGGGCAAAGATAATTAAGGCTGAAATATCATCCACAAGGATAAAACAGAATGTCTTTCCAGCCGAGGATGACTGGAGCCTTCTTTTCTGGCTTTCTGTGAACCAGAGTAAATTTACTAGCATTTCTACGCCAAGAATCCCAGCAGACCAAAAGTGCTTGCAACTGTGCCCTTCCAGAAGCCCAGTTCTGTAACATGTGCTGACCCCATTAAGGTATTCATAAATGAAAATGTAAGCTCCCAAACATGAAACTTTAAATGTTGGTTTTAATTATTTGCTTCAAAGTGAGTTTTCAAGGTCACAGAAATACACTTTAGCCATGTATTTAATCCGTGTTCAAAATTTTGATACTAAGAAAAATATTTCTTAGAAAATCATAACCAAAAACATCACATAGCCTTTGAAAATGAAGTATTTGTACTGTTTCAAGAACAGATATTATTTCATGAAAACAATACAAGTAATTATGGACCCCAGGTAATTTCTCTACAAGTAAATCCCTGGGTACTTTGGAGCTGTGGAGTGAAACAAAGCAGTATTCCTACATCAGGCTGCATCTCCAGACCACACCAAGTAGCTCACAACTGCCTGACATGTTTGGAGAATTCCTACCTGTGCAAAGAGGCCTCTCAGAGCTTTCTTCATTCTTCTGAGTCCATGGCTACTTTGAGGTTGGAACAGAATGTGGGTCCATCTACCCATACAACTAAGGAGAGATAGCACAGAAGACTTGCAGCAGTCTAAGAGCCGAACTAGCAGCTTATTTGTGATTAATACCCTGCAAAGTTTCCACAGTAATCACCAGCTGACAACCTGCTACTTGAAAGAAAAATCAATAAAATAGATGTCTTTGTTATCCCTGTGGATTAGCACCTATCATAATTAAATTTATAGTCTAACACCTTAGCAGACACCTAAATTGCTTTTATTACACTTATTTCTGCCATCCATGATGAGTCAAGCTCACACTTTAGGTAAGACAACCTTCTCTCATACCTTTTTGGAATTTGGTTGTAAAGTTTTAAACACAGGGAAATTGTCCCCATGATGAATAACACCAAAGTGTGTTTTTAATGACAATCACATCTTGCTTGAAAGGGAAGAGCTACCACTTCTACCATCACTCATATGTGATAAAGCTACACCCTCACCCACTCACTGATTTGTTTTTATTTAATTTTTAAAAAAGAAATTACACTTCTGAAGTACAGGTAAAGCTTCAACAATCTTTGGTGGTTTGAACAGACTTCTGTAAAGACTTAGTGTTCAATATCCCTTTTCCATACATTATTCCATCCATCATTCCCTCTAAGCAAATTGGCAAGGAGAGTCTTTTCTAACAATGATTCTTTTAGGGATCTATTTTACTCTTAAGGATTTCTGGAAGAAAGCTTCTCTTTGGTGAAAAATAGTTATGAGCTATTAGCATACTCCAATTCACTTTCAACTCGTTTTGCATTCATCTTTAGGATTACTGTTAAAGAGTAGAAGCAGGGAACAGCAAAGTGTGAAATTTATTGGGCGTCAACACAAAGCTGCTGTCTCTAGAAAAAGCTTAGCTGAATATGAAGAGTTTCTCTGCCATTTAATAGCTCACACAAATATATGTAGTCTTTAGTAGAAAAGCCTCTCCAGATACAGAAGCCAACAAAGAATTGTGTTTTTCCTTATCTACAGGAGTTGAATAAATTTGCCACATTTAATTCATAATTCCTAACAAAGATGATTGAACTATATTTCAGGTGCATTAAACTTGTTTTCCATCTGTTTAAGTTTCTCACGTTAACATGATCAGGTGTGTTGAAGACCCGAGTTTCTTTTAATGGAAAGTTTAACATCCTCCGATGAAAACAAAGTATTATGAGGGATTTGGGTCATGCAACACAGAGAGGTAGGATATGTCCCAGGGTTGACTTCTTCAAAAGATCAAATACATTAATTCACTATCTAAGACTAAAGTAAATGGGGGGGGGGGGGGGGGGGGGGGGGGGGGGGGGGGGGGG
>NW_024580666.1:5204460-5293537 GCF_017639235.1 Corvus kubaryi | reverse complement strand
ACAAAGGAGAATTGAAGACACCTGGAAATAAAATTAAATCACTCTTGTTCAAAAACTAAGTAGAACAGCAGTGAGGTTACTCTGCAGAGTTTCTAACCTCAATAAGATGGCAAGAAGATGAAACAAAACTAATTTAAAAGAAAAGCACAGGCAAAAAGCCAAATGTAATGTTTAGCCAAATCAGAGAAATGGTAACTCTCTATTAAGTAGTATTTCTCCATGTCCAGAAACAAGGCATTTGTAATAATTTTTACTAAAATAAGTGCTCATTAAAAATGCCTCAAAATAAACATGAGCCTCAGTGAAAGTACTTTTATGTCTGGAAAACTACAAAATGATATTTCATACCCTTGTCTAGGTTTTATGGCATACTGCAGTAATTCTTCCATCAAAATCTAGTATCAGAAATTTTCTAATTCTTCATGGTGCACATTAGCTGTATTATGTTAATCAAGCTTTTTTGGTTTGGCAAATTTGGTTTGGCAGAATTTTCCATTCTGTAGTTCTTTAATATTTTCGGTGCAGGTTTGCACTATAAAATTAGAGACTTCTTTAAGCCTTACTTTGTAGTATGACTTTTTAACATTGTTGAGCAGAGTCATTTTACTGTGATCATTCATGGCGAACTAAAATCAAACTATTTCTTTATGCATATTTTTAAAAGAAATTTTTTGTCAGGTAGAATCATAAAATAAGCTGAGTTGGAAGGGACCCATCAGGATCATAGAGTCCACTCCTGAATCTCCACAGGACAGCCCAAGAGTCACACCATGTGCCTGAGATAATTGTGCAAAGGCTTCTTGAACTCCGTCAGGGTTGGTGCTGTGACCACTTCCCTGGGGAACCTGTTCCAGTGCCTGATACCCTCTGGGTGAAAAACTGTTTCCTGATATCCAACCTAAACCTCCCCTGACTCAGTAGCAATTCAATTTTTTCAAAAGACTCATCTTTCACCATCTTAATTAGAATGACTCAGAATGAAATCTGCTGAAATTAACTAATTAAGCATGTTAACACCTTTCTTTCCTATGTTGAACCGAAGGTCTTCTTTGCCCTTGCCTTTCCTAATAAGGAGGTTCTTTATGAAATGTTACTCTTAGATTTTAATTTCTTCAGCGTTTTGTAGATGCTATTGTCACTTATCCACATGCATTTAACAAAATATAAATTTATTTTTTTTCTTTTATTTTCAACTAAAATAATCTTTACTGATAATCAGTAGGTCAATATTTTATATGGGTCAAGACCACTTCTCTCTGCACTCTCCACTCACCTCCTGTTGTTGAGTTTTTAGGCTTTCAAGGATACAAGAGAGACTTGATCAGATGGGCTTGTATTTCTATTCTATCAATCTGCACCTACTCCTTGCATTCAGCTAAATGCCACAAAACCCATCTTGACTGAAAAAAAATTTTATGTTTTAGGTTATCCAGTCAGGCATCAACTTTAAAAGAAGGGCATGTAAAGTACATAAGTGTCATAGGTTAGCAAGCATAGTCCCGGAAGGGACGTCCTTGCTAAGGGGTGCTTACAGCTTCCTCTGGGATCTGATAGAACCTATCAGCTGGCCAGTTTGAATATGGACAATTCTTTAAGCCACTTAAAGTTGTGACCACCTCTGTGATACACACTTAAGAATAGGCAAACTCCCCCTCCAAGCTCTCTCTCGTTTCCGGCACTGGGACAGGTGGCTGCGGGCCCCGTGTGGGGGCCAGCGGGCCCGGCCAGGCCCTGCTTGGGCCAGGCTGGGCCGGGCCACGGCCATCCTGGAGCCATGGACCTGTTCCAGCCATGGAACCCCCCCCACTGCCTTGCCGTGGGCAGCCGGAGCGGCTCGGCTCTCCCCTCTCTCCACTTCGATAAGAAAAATTCAACATTCCAGCTGCAAAGCTGCAAGGCCGAGGTGAGATTAACCCTTTTATTGCTGTGAAGAGCTGAAAACCTGAGGGAAGAGAGAGAGGAGATGCTTAAAGCTGAAATTCTGTTGTGAAGCTATGATATATCAGAGTATCCCGTTGTAATTTCATGAAGATATGGGGGGTGGAGTGTTCAACTCGTAAGCAAAAGCACCTGCGCTGAGATAGGCAGATGCTGACACAGCTGTAATTTCATGAGAAGTTTGGACAGGGAGAGATGGACCAGATGAGGACTTTTGCTCCAAACGGGAAAGGAGAAAACCTCAGTTCCTAGAGATGCTCCCAGAGATAGTCCTAACAATGACGATGAGGAAGACCCTTTGCTCCCAGGGAAGGAGAAGGGCCTCTGTTTTTTGTTCCTGAACGGCTCAACCTTAAAATTGTACCCCAAAAACCTTCAAGAGTGGACCCTCGAAAGCAGTTGCGGGAAAAGCTGCAAGTCGGGGGAAGGGACTCACATTGCGAGCAGGGAGACTCCTCTTCCTAAATGGACTGAACAATATTTGGAAGTGGGTGGCTGTCTCGTTGTGATAATGTTTTCATAACACGAGCAAGAAGAGACTTCTCTTTCTAAATGGACTGAACAAGGTTATTATGGAAGTGGTAAACAGACTGAACATCTCAAGGGTTGTCTTTTTACATTGTCAGTGGGAGAAGGGAGGAAGGTGGGGGGAGGAGGAGAGTTCTGAAGGTGGTATAATTTTTTTCTTCTTTTAGGTCTGTTAATAAACTTCTTTATACTCTTTCAAGTTTGGTGCCTGCTTTGCATTTCTCCTAATTCTTATCTCACAGCAGATAAACAGTAATGAGTATTTTGGACCAAACCACTACAATAAGTGACGTCTTTTGTTGGGTCAAAGTGTAAAACACTTTCATAATGGAGGTCTTAACCCAGAGGGCTTCACTGATTGTTGCAAAGCATCCTCTTACAAGGATAGTTTAATTATAAAAGGTATTGCGGAGAAAATACTCATTTCCAAGCCTTTAATTTATTTGTTAATCCTTTTAGCACAATCTCCTGTTGGCTGTGAATCTTCTTCATTTCTACCTCTGCTTCTTCTCTTGTTGCCTCCTGCACTCTTTCCATCAACTTAGACTGTATAATTTAATCTATGTATCCTTTTCTAAAACTACTCATACTTCCACCGATTGACACATGGCCCTAAATTCCAAGATATCAATGGCAATTGTTCAATCAAATACCTCTAATCTCACTTTGCATGCCCTTAGCTTTTGCACCTTTCTTTCACAGGACTTGAATTCCTTCCATTCTACATTAAAAAATGCACAAATCACCATTCTGTCATGATTGTCTCTCATTTGTTGCTCATTTAAGTGATCATTGCCTATTCTCTTCTGGGGTTTTCAACATCTGCCAACTTGGGATTTGCTTCTGAAGTTCTTGGAATTAAGTGACAGGAAGTATTGTGCTCTCATCTTTTCACAAAACTTTGTCACAAGCTGCCCTTATCTAAATGAACCACATGGCTTGAGGATTTTGGCATTTGATGTGTTACACCATGATTTCTTACATACCTTCCAGTTTACAAATATTTACCACCACCTAGCCAGGGCTTTCCTAAACTGGGATGAAAGAGAAATGGTGTTGGATATTTGGAGGGAAATGTTTTGCCTGAGGTGCAGTGAGCAACAAAAATTCTGCATGAAAATTAATGGAAGCAATAGAGCTTTAAGTGGTACCATTTCTTTCTCTATCCTTGCTTCCCAGCTCTTTTCCTGTTTAGAAAATATACTGCATGAGTGACCAGAAATGTTGATGACTACAGGACTTACTGTAAAGGGAAGATATTCTTGCTCTTTTTTAGAGCTGTGACTTCGATTATTTGGAGAGGACATTTTTGTTGTACTCAATATAAAAAAATCAACCAACACACAAAAACCCACAAAACCCAAACATGGAATCATAGAATAAATTGGCTTGAAAGGAGCCTTAAATGTCATCTAGGTCCAACCCCCAAATGTATTTTACAAGGTATTACAGAGGTGACCAAAATATTACATATTTAATATGTCTAATTGTTTTTAATGTCTGTATTATATCAACAATTTAAAATCTAACAAAGTTATCCCCTTTTAAAATTATCTGATTAATCTTAGTCCTGTGGCTTTTTAACATATCATGCTACCCTTTCTAAAATATACCTACCAAGACAAATGTGTTGACAGGTTTCCATTTTCCATATTTGCTTGGCCTATGTTTTTTAACAATTAAAACACCACTTTACTTTGAAGGTACCTGTAACTCAAGGGTTTTCAATTCTCAGGTACTGGTACCAAGATTGGTTTCCCAAACAAATACGACATGACTAAACTTCATACACTGAGAGTCTCCACTAATTTGTCATTCAGGGTATCTAAGCCAGAACTCTCCAATACCACATTTAAGAAGAAGAAAGAATGTTGTGGCTTGTAAATGACAAGTATTACTAGGAATATGGAGAGGACTGGATTACTGCAGTGATTAAGGGATGGCCATTCCAAACTTCAAAGCTATTCTATGCGTGAACTCTCATTTTTGTCCTGACCCTAACATTTATCAGAAGTGCCTAGGATAATATGAAGAAAACTGCAGATGAATGTAAGTACATTTCCTTTGCTGGAAAATAGAAAGAATGCACATTGCTAGGTACATCTTTCATCTCTAATGAAAAGATAGCACTCAACTCTTCTGTAGATATTTTGCTTCAGAAAATTCGATAATGTCTTAAATTTCACTCTTGAGCAAAAACTCCTATTATAGTAAATTCTTCCATTAGGAAAGTGTTCAAGCCAGAAAAGGAGTTATTGCCCAATAAACAAAGTTTGCCACTTACAGTATTCAGACAATGCACTTTAAGATAACAGCCATAGCAATTTGGATAAGGCACTTGTATGGAATTTGATTCAGCTGCAGGGTTTAATGTTTCAGTAATACTTGACAGTATTGGCATACTAAAGAGAAGAAAATGCTCTCTCTACTCATGTAATCTAAAGGAATTTGTAATTGTCTCTGGTCAGGTATAAAAAACGTAAGACTATTTTCCAATAGCAGCTGGAGAACCTGCGCAGTTCCTATCCACATCCATGGGATTATCAGTACTGATGTCCCAGGGTTTTTTCCCCCTCAGAAAAAATCCCAAATGGGACCCTGTATTTCAGTTTCCTTTTGAAAAATAGTGGGAATGTTTTGAAGAAATCCTTTAAATGATCCTTAGATCATGCAACTTGGTCAGACATGAATGGACAAAAATGTTTGAAACTGTAAGAATTATGAAGTTTTCAGAGTCTAGCTTAAAATTGTAAAGGCCAGGACCAAAATCCTGCCTGAAAAATTCCTACCCTTAAGTATTAGGGATCCAAAGTATATGGAGACTGATTATATACAAAACTGAAAATAGCAAGGGAAACTTCACTGTGTTCCAAGGACCACTGGTAGTGGGATTATCTGCAGTTCCCAAAGAAAGCCCATGGAAACTATTGCTCATCACTAGAACTCACCTAACCCGTTCCAGCTTAAAGCAGCAACTTAAAGCAGCTGCTAGTTTTGTTAAGTCAGTTTGAGAAATGGACTGGGGAGCACACTTTCCACAGAAGGTGGATGATTGATGAAATATGGCTTTGAACCCCATTTACGTGGATTCTCATCGGAAAAACCTCTCAGATTTTTATCTGGAAAACATACTCGTTAGACTATTTTAAATTAACTCCCTCTACTTTTCACTATTTTCCCTATTGCAAAATTCAGAAACAGTTCTCTGTGGAAAGACACATGCTAACAATTCAGCTATACAAGACAAATGTGTGTCTACCTCACAGTAACGAGAGAAATTAAGTGAAGGTACAGATCTCAGGCAGGCAGGCAGGCAGCCTTGCCCCTGTTGCTGCTGGCTCCTGCTGCTGCTTTCACCAGAGCCAGCAGCACCAACTGGCATCTGAGGCAGCAGGAACTGGTCCAGAAAGAGAATCTGCAGTTTGAGAAAGGAGTATTCAAAGGATATGTGACTACTTCTGTAGGGCTTTCTAACCTGGGCATATCTCATGGCTGCTGGCCAGAGCTCTGTGTGAATAAGGTTTCTATGGCATTTTTAGAGAAGCAGAAAGAATCAGAACGATGAAATATTTTAAAAGGGAAACTGGTGAGTAATTAAGTACATGCTTAGTTTTAAATACATAAATTGCTTTATTTTTTTTTTTCAAGTGAGTAATCTAATCATGTGTTTGCAATCATATGATGTTTTAAAATAGGGATTGTATATTGCTGCTACTTTTGGCATGGTATTTATGGTTGCCTTTTAAAATAGAAAGTCTACCGTTTAAGAGGTGTTAATAATTATATAATAGAATTTAAAGCAATGTATGGAACAGTGCCATCAAGTAGGACAAGAAACTTTAAGACAAAGGGCAAATTACACAATACACACTGATTCAATTTAAGTCTAATTTTACCAGTTCACAGTCAAACTGAGGAACTGTGAAACTGGAAAGGGTGAGGAAGATTTGTATTTCTCAACAGGCAGTTTGCTGGCAACTAACAATTCAAAAACAAGTTGGAAAAAATGAACTTTCTGAACCACTTACAATGTTACCTCTCTATTTCAAGTTTTGGGCAATATAGATAACTTGCTTCATAGGTAGAGTAAACCTCTAGGTGCATCAATAGGGGACAGATGTTTTTTACATCTGAAGCAAAGATGCAGACAATCATCTATGACAGGAGACTCCACCCTAGGGAGCAATGACTCTAAATAAGGTATTATGATCATGGTGATAGCTAACTGTAATTCCAATAAGAAACTTGATATGATGTTGTCCTTCAGGATGTAACTGTTATGGTACTGATGTGAACACTACTGAAATATGTTTCACAGTTTGGGTGTCCATATTTCAAGAAGGATCTCGGGAAACTAACCTAGGTTGGAGAAGAGCCCAGGCACCACTAAAGAGATGGAAACTATACCTTACAGGTAGAGATTTAAGGATCTCAATCATTTTAATTTATCAAACAGAGGATTAAGAAGTACTTTTATCTGTCTTGAAGCATTTGAAATCAGATAAAAGATAATTCTGTCTAGAAAACAAAGAGTAATAATACCAAATATCTGAAAGTAAACTTAAATAAATGATACCGAATTCTTTGCCATAACACTGAGATCAAACTAATGTGCCAATTTGAAGGGATAGTAGTTATTTATTGGGTCTTGTAACCAAGGCCTGTGATGAGCTCTGTACAAACAGCAGTTCAAAAATCAACATGAGAAGCTTTTCTGAAAGGTTTGCTTAACTTCAGCTCTGAGCATTAGTTAATGAACACAAAACAGTGGAACTTCTGTGAATCAGAAATTTGGGAGCGCTTACCTACATTCTCTGAGCTGGCCTTAAGAACACTGAGAACTGTCATCTCCATTGCTAGAGAATTGAATCACCCAACCAAAATAATAAAATAGAGGGAGTGCTAGGAAAAAAAGGTGAAATGTGAATTGAAAAATGTCTCTTTAAAAAGAAAATTAAATTTCCTTTCTGATAAATATAGCACTCTAGCTGAATTCTAATTCTTAAGAGGAATGATTCATCAGTGTTTTTCAACTTCTGTGGGATATTTTGATAAAAAATTTACCAAGAAGTGTTTCACGTCTGTCTATTTAGATAGAAAACTAGACATAAATTTTGGATAGAAATTCTTCTTTGCTTCAAAGAAAACTGGTTACTGAAAGTTAAATGAAATTACCAAAGTAGTCTATATGTTTGAAATAAAATTTCTCTGCCTTAGTTATAAAGGATAAAAGAGGGAAAAACCCAGTTAGGCTATCTTGTACTCTTGTTTTGTGAATAACTTATTGGTTTAGATTAATTCTAAATCTGCCTCCTTTAAACTAGTGTACTTTAGAATGGAAGTATTCTTTATATAAATACAAACCAATGTGCCCAAAACTGTTTTAGACATACAGACTTTAAGTTTTGAATTCCATTATTTTTTCTTAATTTATTAAATTTCGTCTCCTTTTATAAAATGGCAAATGAAGTAAAGAAAATTGGTTGACCTTTAAAATGGAAATTCTGTAGTGATTAGTTTCAAGCTTGTGTGTGTTACTGTGTTGTTTGCTTTTGTTTCAGCTAGCTGCAAATAATTAAAAAGACTTGTTGATAAAAAACCCTTTTTATGCATAATACTATAAAAATGCATAATCAAGTCAAGCAGTTTTCTCCCCTGACTAATTGTGGAAAGTAACAGCTAACGCATCAGTTCTGTGTCCATATAGTCAAAATTACCTCTATGGAAATTCCAAAATGTTAACCACATTGTGGTACAGAACAAAGATTTAAAATCTAGAATTTGTCTCTCTGATACATAAGAGACTATAAGCGCTCACAGCAGAGGTTCCATTTCAAATGGCTCAAAACCTAAAAATTGCAATAACTATTATTGAACTCAGAAGCATCCTGGGGCTTCATTTTCAACGTTTGTGATGGGCTTCTTCCTAGCAAAGAACTAACAGAGAAAACAAAACTTTTCAGAGAGGAACTGATATTATATTTTAAAATCTGCATGTGTAATTTAATTGTGTGGAAATCTCTTGTCCACAGAGATTAACTGGGAGGACTTCTAACAAATTTTTCAGCTTTCCACCTCTTTCAGAAAGTTATAACAAGATATTTTCTAATTTTACCTTTTTCAGAAGAGCAGAGGAACACTCTAACTGGCCTAATTGGCTCATATAGCAGAGGTCAGCTCCTGCAATATCCCATGGAATAGAAGTACAATTAATAATATTACTGGTTTAATATATGTAAGCATACTGAAGAATTTCAAATACTGTTTATGAGTTAATACTTATGAATAAATAATATAATTTAAAAATCTGTTTGTAGCTATGTGCTGGCCAAAAAAAGGTGCAAATTAGACAGAAATTATATATTTTGCAATCAGTCAATTGCTTCTACTGAAGCAAAAAGGAACTGGCAACCTGAACTTGTGTGAGAGAATTACAGGCTAAGTCCCCCTAACGGATTCCATATGAAGTAGTTAGGATAACATCAGTAAAGAAATGCATTATTGCTGAGAAAAAAAAATGAAATAGGAAAGAAATATTATATAGAATATCATCCAACATATCATTGTCCCATTATTTTTACAGTTTCTTGTCAGAGGCAGCTGTAATCCCGTATCTAAGTGTCAGGTCTAGAAACTCAGTTGAAAGCCTTATATTCGTTACTAACATAACCAGTGTAAGGCTATCTCTAAAGCTTCCACAGCACTTAAGTGCTTGTCTTGGTTTGAGACAAAATTTGGAGGAATATCCAAAATGAACATAGTCTGATAGAAGGCAGATTACAGCCATCCGTCCCCCACCAGGTTCAGGAACAAATTCCTCAGAGGAAAGTGAAAGGAAAAAAACTTATTTATTTAACAAATACAATGCACACAGGCAGGGGAAAATAATAATGCTAAATAATAAAACTCTCGCTGTGGAGAGAACCTGGGTAGACTTCAGAGTCCTTTGTGGGTGTGGCTCTCTCCTCTCTGGAGCTGATGCTCGGCGTGGGCCCCTACGGGCCTCAGTGTAGGGTCTCCCAATGATGTTCTGGTGTTGCTGAACAGTCCAGAATAAAAGAAGAAGAAACCAAAGTCCCAGGGAAAAACTCTCTTGCCTCAGCTAGCCAACTAGCATAGAAGCAAAGGAGTTTAACTCTCCTCTCCCTCCTGAGAAAAGGAACCGAGAGCTGGGAAAAGCAGGAAGGTGCTTTCTCTGCTCCGCAGCAGCAGGAACACAGGGGAGTGTGTATCTGTGTCCTTGGAGCACAAAACTGCTCGGGTTTTTTTTCTCCCTTTCTCTCGGACCCAGCTTAAAGACACAGAAAGGCACAGGATTCATGTCTGGCATAGGGCAGACGATAGGCAGCAGTATCATGCAGTCACCCCAAGACAGTGCTTAACTTGGATTTGCCGCAAGTATTTTGATTCACTTAACTCCTATAAGACCTAGGAAGCAGACAGCATACAAATGTTCACACCAGAAGGTGAAAGCAATTCCTTTTACCACTGCCACCTAAGGACTTTAAAGCTGACATATCACAGCTATCCCACCTATGAGGTTACTGGCATGTCTCCTCTTCCATAAATGTCCTCATTTTTATGCCTGCAATATCTTCTTTTCCATGGATGCAGAAGAGGTCAGAGCTTTTTTTCATTTGGGGAGAATAATTTTCTTCAAAGCTCTCTCTGTCCATGGTCCCAGTGGAGACACCACTCCAGGAATAAGGGTAGCTCAGTGTGGATCTACCCCTATTACATTTACATAATGAAACGATGTTTTAGCAGGATTCTGAATAAAATTTGGCCAAATTTATTATTATCATTGTTATTGTTGTTATTGTTATTATTATTGCAAAGGCTCCTAACTTTTTTTTTTTTTTGTACCCATTACAGAGTTTTGAATGTTAATATATATTGAAATCAGTAAATGGTGAAAGTTATCTCCTTCAAACTTTCTTACCATCTGGAAAAAATGAAAATAAAAATTCAGGAACTTTCAACCCAGATGAGATACAGGTGGTGCTATAGGAATAGGAAGGGAGATGTATTTTAAGGAATTAGCTGTTGTTGGATATTCAACATTTCTAGAAATATACAACTATTTCAAATGCTAACACTGTGTCAGAATCTATTTTAAATAACTACAGTGTGCCAGGAAATGCCAATTTTTTATTCCTTGCAATGAAGTATGTCTGCTCTCATCTTTTTGAGATTAGAGATCTTCAGTGTTCTCTAACTACGTAAAGACCATCCGAAAAACATATTTTTCATGGCTAAGCAAGCCATCCCAGCCTAAGAAAGGCTGATGGATTCATTGTACTCAGAGTCAGATGATGTTTAAAAACTGATTTCTTCTCAGAATACTTTACCCTGAACATCTTTTTGTCCTTAATTGGCATCCTAAGTGGTCTCATATTTTATGCTATGGTTAATAATATACACATTGAAACTATTTAAGTTCATAGCCAGTATACTGGAGAAACATGCACTTGCAAAATTATCTGCTGGTGGTGAAATAGCCACCATTAGTTCAACTCCTCTTATAGGCAGAAAAGTTGTACACAGCATACCATAAGGTTGTGTATGTCAGGTGAAGGAACTGTACACCCTGGAAACTAAGAACATCGTGAAAGGAGGTCAATCTTGCTTTTTAAAATTTTTTTTTAATGGGTGGAGTTAACATTTTTAATTATGGCCAGGCAAAGTGAGTGAATGTGCCTGTATGTTGGCATTTAAGTAACTTCAGCATGCCAGTAAATTCCATCTCTCCATTTCAGGCCATAAAATGAGTCAGCTCAGGCCACTTTCAAATGCTGGTGGCACTTCAGGAGCTGGTAGACAACGGTTATAGCAAATTAGGCATCTGAATAACTAATAAACCTTTTTATTTAGAGCCAGGAGCCCTTTTTCTGCCCATATACTATGGGCACTCTTTTTACATTAGACGTTCTTTCTAAGTAGCTCTTCCATTGTTGCCATATTTATTAGATAACAAATTCTCTTTCACTTACATTCCTTCAAATCTACTCCTGCTGTTCAAATTCCCAAAAACTCTATGTAAAGCTAAACATAAATTCAAATATGTTCTGCTACCAGCTTGAGCTATGTTAATAAAGAAATTCTGATTTAGGACACATACAAGCTAATAAATGTTCAGAATAATAGTTCTCATTTGCTGCATATTTATTTTCCAGTTTAGTTTTTATCACCATGTAAGTTTTAATTCTTTTTTTTTTATTAACTATTAGCAACCCTCCTGGGAAATGAACACTTTGGAAGACATCCTCACATGATGTAATAACTTCTAAAGTATGTGCATCTATAGTTGAAGTAACAGGAAAAACTGAGGTGCACTGGACAGTTGTATCATCAAGGATTGATTCTGCAGGTTCCCTGTGCTCTCTCATTGCTAGCTATCTTTACATCTGTTTTCAATATGCTTTTAGTAAATAGCATGCAGTTAAAGTTTCATTTTCTTACATTGCTGAGTTCATTTTTCCCATCTAGTCACTGCTGAATATTGTAACAGTGAGACTGAGAATGGTAACTTTACATTTGATTGTAGTGGAAATGCAGTGCACGAAGGACATTTCAGTTTTCCCCTGCAGAGCAGCAAGCTTCTAATTTATGTTACTGTTTGGTTATGGGTTGCATATTTGATTTTTTCTTTTTCATGCTTTACAATGGTATCTTTGTATTTAAATGTAAGCTAGTAGAACCTTCTCTATGAGATACAATTAGCTAAAATATTTCTGCCAAGTCATAAAATACTTCCTCTGCTTGATTTTAAAAAAATCAAACCAACAAACAAAACAACCAAAACAAAAAAAAACAAAAAAAAAAAAAACCAACCCCAAAGAACACAGAAAACTAACCAAACAAAGGAAATGACAGGCCTTTCTGTGGCTATTTACAGTATCAGAGAACACTGATAGCCTCTGAATGACTCAAACTGTTGCTTTTAATGTATCGGTTTTCTGTACCTGGTTGTCATGGGTTAGCAAGCACAGTCCCGGAAGTGATTTTCTTGCAAAGAGGTGCTTACAGCTTCCTCTATGACCTAACAGAACCTATCAGCTGGCTAGTTTGAATACTGACAATTTTGTAAGCCACTTAAAATTTTGACCACCTCTGTGGTCCACATTTAAAAATGGGCAAACCCCGGGAAGCTGGCTCTCTTGCTTCCGGCTGGGGACAGGTAACTGGGCTGGGCCTGTATGGGGCCCAGCAGGCCCGGGCCAGGCCCTGCTGGGTCCAGGCCGGTACCTGCTCAGGCCGGGCCCTGGCCGGGCCACAGCCATCCTGGAGCCGTGCTGCTCTGTTCCACCCGCGCCCTGCCCCCAGCCCTGCTCTGTGCGGATGGCGCAGCCCCCCCCCCCCCTCCAGTGCAGCCAAGATTCAGCTGAAGCTGCACCGCTGTCCGGCAATGATCATGTGAGCAACAGCGATAAGTGACATTCCAGCTGCAAGGCCCGGGTGAGATTAACCCTTTTATTGCTGTGAAGAGCTGAAAACCTGAGAGAGGAGAAAGAGATGCTTAGAAGCTGAAATTCTGTTTTAAAGCTATGGTGGTGATAGACTATGATATATCAGAGTACCCGTTGTAATTTCATGAAAGCATGGGGGGTGGAGCGTTCAACTTGTACTTGTGAGCAAAAGCACCTGTGCTGGAATAAGCAAATGCTGAAGTAGCTGTAATTTGATGAGAAATTTGAACAGGGAGAGATGGAAGCGATGAGGACTCTTGCTCCACTTGGAAGGAGAAGACCTCTTTTCCTAGAGATGCTCCCAGAGACAGTTTTAGAGATGAAGATGATGAGGACCCTTGTTGCTCCCAGGGAACGGGGAGGGCCTCTATTCTTAGAGATGAAGATGCTCCCAGAGATGGGTGAAGAGAACTTTTGCTTTTGAACAGCTCAACCTTAAAATGGTGCCCCAGTAGCTCAAGATTGGACCCTCGAAAACAGTTGTGGGAAAAGCTGCAAGTCGGGGGAAGGGACTCTCACATGTGAGCAGAGAACCAACCTGGGCAGCTGTCTCGTGATACTGAAGCCATGAGAGAACCTCTTTGTGGAGATGTCTCCATAGCATGGGCAAGAGAGACTCCTCTCCCTAAATGGACTGAACAAGGTTATTATGGAAGTGGTAAACAGACTGAACATCTCAAGGGTTGTCTTTTTACAGTGGGAGAAGGGGGAAAGGTGGGGGGAGGAGAAGTGTTCTGAAGGTGTGGTATGATTTTTTTTCCCCCTTCTTTTAGGTCTTTTAATAAACTTCTTTATATTCTTTTAAGGTTTGTGCCTGCTTTGCTTTCTAATTCTTATCTCCCAGAAGGTAAATAGTAATGAATATTTTCGACCAAACCACTACACTGGTGAATACACATCACCCACTTATTTTAAATAAATAACATAAATAACCTCTGATGACTGCTCTAAATTATCCCTGATTGTTCTTGCTTCTATTTGCATGGATCTACTACCTTTGCCTTCAAACACAGTGTGCAAGGGTATATGCTATCAGCTGAATGGCAAAACCATCACAAAGAAAACACTTCTTTGACATTAGCAATGTGAATTTCTCAAAATACAGGCCAGTCATAAGGCTACATCTTTGCAACATAAACACAAAGACATTTTTAACATAAGCTCTTCCTCTGTGTTTGTCAAATATCACTCAAATGAATTATTCAATAACTCTTGATTGTTTATTTTCAGTCATTGCAAAGACCATTAGAATGATTTAGCATGCTTTGCTCAGTAGAACAAGGAATTACAGAAATATCATACAGGATGATTTGTTAGATAATTTTATAATCGGACACACTTTTGTTTTCCATGCCCCTGGTAGTTTTAAAAATAAAAATTTTTTTTCAAGTCCCCTGGTGTCAGGAGTAATGCCCTTTGTGAGAATGAAAAAATAAATCTGTGGAGAACCATATTCATTAAATTGTTTCTCTTTCTCTCTGTACCATCCTTTCCTGATTTTAATTGCAACTTTTTTCCTTTTTTTTTAATATAATAGCTTTGACATACACAAATTCGAGCATTATAATCTGCATCTCAATCATGTATAATTATTTTCTGTCTGTTGCTCCAGAACAAGCAGTGGAATGAATGACCCACAGTTTGACTGAGAATGAGATTGGGGTGAGAACTAGCTGTATGAAATAAAAATGAAAAAGATTAGAACAGAGTCTGAAATTGAAGGCCACTGGAAGAATTGGTATGAGTTATAATGTTACCTTTTCTGAGGACACAAATTCTTTAGAAAATAGCTAAATAGGTCGGGAGTTTTGAATTTGATATCAAAGTGCTCTTTTTCAGAGGAAGGTATGGGTTTTGGTGAGGGATTTCACGTGTCTGTATAGAATTTAGAGCTTTATATTGCTTTAGCGCTGTAGAATTTAGTGCTTTAACACTGAGGGTTTAGAAAACTATTATAGTCTAAAGGAATGGAGATATTTTACAAGATTTCAAAGCCAAAACTAATTTTCTCCTCTTTCAGTGTCCACTTACTCCTGGAAAGACCAGATTAAGGCTTTTCTTGGCCCTGATGTTCACATGGGTATGGAAGAATAAACCTTGCAGTTCTTGACACGGCAGTGGATCAGTTGTTGCCAGTAAAGAGATCAGCAATTCTTCCTCTCTGGCCAATTCAGCACCTTCTGACAGCTCCCTGGAGTGAACATCCTCGTGTCGGGTCAAACTGGCACCTTGCCTCCATGGAGGCAGCAGCTCCAGTCACTTGCTGAGTACCTCTGGAGTGAGATGTTCTGTACTGCAGCCCTAGTCATAGACATGAGATTGTGGAGCCTCAAGAGTACATATTAAGCTTTTTGGATGAGTTGCTTAGGTGGGGAGACAAATTAAATTTAATATCAAGTTAGCTAAGCACCAAGAGCTAGGAGCTAGGAGCCTGAAGATTAGCCATTGGCTAAATGTGCAGTGAAGACCATCTTTTTATTTTATAAAGTATGTATGTGTCCAAAACTACTTAAAAAATACTAACTTTTTACTTTCACTTTATTTCACCTATTTTTTCACCACATAAGAATTAATAATGTCTAGAGAACTTGTTTCAACAGTGAAAAAAGTTTAAGGTTTAGCATTTAAAAAGGCATTCATTCCCTTCCTCTGACGCTGCCTCTGGATACAGGGATATGTGTTCTTGTCTAAGAGAAAATGGAGCTAACAAAGCAACAGCGAAGCCAGCTAGGGAATGGCAAGTTGATGGACTGCATTTTGAACAGTGGTACAAAGAGCTTCTCAGAGGGCAATACTAAGAGCTGCAAGTACTAAATTGAGAGCCTATGTTCCAGGACAGGGGCCAAAACCCCAATTCTATAGATGTTTATGTGCATGTTCCACCTCATCCTTACAAGTAACCTTGCTAGCTGTCACTGCACTGAGAACCTACATCTGGAATGTGCTGAGCACTGGGCTCTCACAGCTTCCAACTCTCAGACAAATAATGGGCCTCGACAGATTGTATTCTGCTTGTACCAGCCAGGAGTGAGACTTTGCATGTGCTTCAGTGTATAAAGAAAACATTCCCTTATCCCATAGAAAAATGTGTGGTATCAATTTTACAGAGGGTGCGCAGAAAGCTCCTCAGCTTAGGGCAATAAGGTTACTTTTCAAATCCTATACAGCTTTTCTCCCTGTCCCACTACCTCCTGCCAACCAGTCCTGCTCTTGGACATACCACTGTGTACAGCTTTTACATTCACCATCACACATCACATACAACTGAAACATTTGAAGATGGAGCTCCCTCCCAAAGCCCCTGTGGGAAAACCTTTTCAGACAAGCATAAATTTGGCCATATATACCACTTTCTGTTCTCTTTACGCTTGATTAATGTTATGACTGTAAGAACATATACAAGCATTAATTCTGATTAATGTTTATTGCACTGTTAGCATGTCCTTAACTTCTAAAACTAACTGGCCTTGTTCTTGAGTTTAGATGTTTTATAAAGCATAGCTATCTGTGACTCTTGCTGCAACGTTTTAAGACACAGGCAACATTTTCAGAGCAATCAACTGGTTGAACTTTTACCCAGTCCCTTACCCAGATCAAACACTTCTTCAACACAGAGAAAATTCTGAGATGCAAAAGTCTTTGATACCTTTCCATAAAATTCATTTTTTAAATGCATTTTTTAAGTGATTTCTGGCTGTTTTCCCCTATATTTAGAACCTGGAATGGATGCCCTGAACCCAGTTAACAAATTCTCAATGATACTATTAATAAGTCTGAAAAGAAAAGTCTTCTATTAGCTGAATGAGTAAGTTGGCCTTAAGCCTGCAGTCCTCCCTCTTTGGCATACAGCTAGTTGCAGAGCTAAGCTTTTGTTACCTTCAACCACGTTCCTTCCTTGCATTCCCTACTTTTCTGTGGGATTCCTCTAGAATCATAGAATCATTGACAAAGATGCTTAACAGCGCTGGTCCCAACACTGACCCCCGAGGAATGTAAATTTTCACTGATGTCCTCTTGGACACAGAGCTCTTGACCACCACTCTGAATGCAACCATCCAGCCACTTCCTTATCCAGTGAGTGATCCATCTGTCAAATACACCACTGTCCAGTTTAGAGACAAGGATGTCTTGTGGGACAGTATCAAATGCTTTGCAGAAGTCCAGGTAGATGACATCTGTTGCTCTTCACTTACCAACCAAGTGTGTAACCCCATCACAGAAGGTCATGAAATTTGTAGATCACAATTTCCCCTTAGTGAAGCCATGTTGATTGTCACCACTTATTCCCCTATTTTCCTGATCTTCCATCCACAGTCTTGCTCTCACTTTATTAGCTCTCTGAAAGACATTTTTTATTCTATATTTGCAAAGCACTTGGCACTGGAGAACTGACCATCCTGTGCATAGTTTTTAGGCATCCCAGCAATATGAATATTAAACAATCTCTTTTCTTTAAAGCCAGCTACTAAATTTGGGTACACCCTTTATGGGCAGAGAGTTGTTTTGATTGCATGGGATGCAAATGGATGAAATTTGCAATATATAGTCCATATTATGCTCACAGAAACATTAAAAAGTAAGCAGGCACAGCATCACAAGCAATTGAGAACATATTTCTCAGAATTCATGCTACCTTTAAGTGGCACTCGTTATCTTATCATATGGCGTGTAATTCCAGGAGGAGGAGAATGTACGTCTTTCTACTGTCTGCTGACAGCAGGAGATAATTCATCATCCAGTAAAGCTCTTTCCATCCTAGTTCTTGGCCTAAATCCAGATTGTCCTAAGTCCAGAATACACTGGCTTTAGCTAGATCAGCTTGTAATTGGCCTTTGGCTAACGCCTCTATGAGCCCAGACTGATACTGGGATGTAACTATTCAAAGCTGGTTCATTCGATGCTGGTTAGATGAGTTTGTTTTCATGGAAAAGAACAAGATTCATCCTTTTTTTCTGAGCACATTTCTGGCTAGGTTGATCTTTTTGAAAAGTAAATCAAGTTATCAGACCTTGTACAGGAAATTTTAAAATGGTGATATATATAGGAGGCCACCTTACCACCTCTTTTGACTTTGAACTGTATTAATTTCTTCCCTGAATGAAAGTCTGTCTGCTTCAAATTGGCACCACTTGCTTCTGTTGGGCTAGTGAGAATGTGGGTTGGTGGTCTTGGGCTCAAAATCACTCAGGCGATTTAGAACAGCTTATGAGCAGTTTAAAGATGCCAGCTCTTTGCTCCTACAGTCTTGCCACTTTCCATTAAAGAATACTGGACGATAGCCAGACTGCAAGGAGAAAACAAAGTATTAAATTATCAGGACAGAGTTAAACTATCAGACACCCTGCTCATCTGTCACAGGGGTATTTATAATAGTATTTACAATCTCTAGAATTTATTTTAGAGCTGCAGATGTAACCATTTAAATATACATGAAAGTCAATACCAAAAAATCTTTATGTTTGTATTGGTCTATTTAGCTACTTTGGGAGAACGAGAGTATAATCTCAAGTGCTTCCTTCTAAAAAGTATTTAAAATTGAACAAATCAGACTCTTCCTCAGGAATCTGCTCCAGAGACTAATAGAAACCCAGTACAGAAGTAGTAACTGGTCAGATTGGATATATATCACTTTTCTTTCCTTCCTTTCTTTCTCAAGTCTGTTTTCCATTGCATTTATGGTAGGAAATGAAATATGATGAAATTAAAACATGGCATTCTTCACACAAAAATTCCTTCTTAAAAAATATAGCTATTATTCTTCTGAAAGACAAAAGCATATATTACCACTTTTTATTCTTGTTAACCATGCAGAAACAATGAATCAGTGACAGATAGAAATGGTTTTTAAGTGGCTTAAAGAGCAGCACTATTAAGTACTTCATCATTGGCACATTCCTGACACTTTCTTTCCTTCAGTGATGCAGATAAAACCCCACCTGGGTTTCAACCCCAGCTTCAGTTCTCAAGTATGGCAGTTTAAAAAAAAACCTCTTTGAATAAATAAATGGTGGCAGCATTGAGAAGAAATCAGTGCAGTACCTTATAATGCTACTGGTAGTAATGTCCTTTGGTATTTTACCTGTGTTTAAAATAGTCTAGTCCCTTTGTTGATCTCTGGTCATCCTGCTGGCTTTTTCATCCTCTTGATCACAGCAGCACATTTAATTATTATTAGATACTACATGATGTGATTCCTTTGTGATCAAGCTCAAAATAGCACTTTTTCTTCCCTTCACATTCCCTCTGCAATAGTCAGTTAAACCTTCACAAGAGCTTCACAGGCTCACTGTGTCACTGAAGCAGCACAGAGAAACTCTATAGCCAAGGGTCTTCCCCCAGCTGTAACTCATCACCAAAGTGCTGACTAAGCTCTGCTATGGCACTTTTTATAAGTCGAGGAACCTGCTTGTGATTGGCCAAACTCTTTTCCCCTACACCATGGTGCTGGACGCCGTGCAATTTGCTAGTTTAGCTTTTGCCAGGAGTTGCTGCGTTCAGAGAGGCTGCATTGTACATGCATGGTGATTTATTCAAGGTAGCTTGCTGTCCTCTATCTACTGAACACCATTTTAATGTTAAACTAAAATTTAATGAGTACTAAAAAAAGGAGTGAATCAGGCATTTTATTTTTATTTATAAGCTTCTAGGAATGAAATGTTACTGGGTCAGATCAAAGCTTTTGGTGTTGGAGTTCTGTTGTGCAGGAATGATTTATACAAGAATGTTATCAGATATACTTTATTGTGGCCTCTGAACAGCTTTATGAAATATGCTGAGCTGCACAGCACTTTACAGGCACTTGCAGATTTCCAAGGCAGTGCTAGCTCAGCTGAAGGCAGATTAGTTTGCTGATTATTAGAAAACAAAAATTTCTGAATAGCTACAACACTGGAATGGAAGAAGTGCATTTCCTCTTACGGGACGATTTCTTCTTACCGTAATTATAAAACTTGCATCTTCCTGCACATATGTGTCTGGGCTTTTTTGTGCTTTAGCTGTTTAAAATAAGCGATAGCAGGAGTACGCTGAATGCACTGATGTTGGATGGCTGCTTGGAATGGGGAAGGGTGTTGCCAGACTACAATTTATGGGGAACAGGGCACTGCCATTCAACAGCTGCTGGCTTTCTGATGAGGAGAAAACCCTCTGAGGAGATTTCATTCAGTCATTTTGAATAAACTGTCCTCCTTGCATTTTAGGGAACAAACACCGCTGTTCCAAATACCTGGCAGAAACTGCCGCAGAGAGTGCAGAATAGAGTGACTCGTTTTCAATACACATTTTTCTCCGTACCCACTAATAGTGAACTTTTGAAAGCAGTGTGCATGATTTTCCCTAACTGCTGTAACAACAGGAAATACGTCTGCATGTGCACATATATATATATATATGTACACGTACATGCTTTAACAAGAGGACTTCTCTGGAGTAGTGAAATTCAGTTTATGACATGCAAATGTCTGGGGATTTCAAGAGACATAAGATGCCCTCTCTTAAGTTGCTCCAAAACTTTTAGCATGGCCTTCCTTACAAGGACCCTATTTTGTGAACAACTGTAGATTTGTATCACTACCTGAAAACTTTGTTCTACTTGAGACTAAAATATGTTGTAATATGTTCTCATACATTTTAAAAAGTGTCATTAAGCAGCTTATTCCTGTGTTGTCTTTCATTTGTTTTTAACTACAGACCTTCCATGAAAGATGATGTTTAATTATAATTGGACTTATCTATTATACATATTCCAGTTTTGGGTACTTTATAGATCCCTGATGGAAAATAGAAATAATATTTCCCATATTCTGATAATTTATTCTTTTACTCTGCTGCTATCTTCACCATAAAACTCCTGTTGATTTGCATGGGAGGAAAAACAAGCCTGAAATATCTCTGTATGCTATCTTCATTGACATTTTTAGCTCTTTATTGTGCCTTAAAATAGTTCCTTTCCTGTACCTGACTGACAGCTTTATTGATGTAAGTCTTAATTATCGGTCTTTCTGGAGTTTAAGTCTGTTAGAAGTTCCTGTTAAAAGCTCTCCTCAAAAACACCCTGTGAGATATCAGCATATCTTCCAGACACAAAGTGGAAAATAATTGAGCGTGTTGTAAAAATGTGGATTTAATCTTGAATATTAGAACTTCTTGACAACTGTGCAGTGCTTACTACTTGATTTGTTGGGATTCACATGAAAGGATCATGAAAAATGTTTGAACAACCAAATGGTTGACTCCTTTTCCCACAATATAAAATAAATAAAAATCCAAGCACAAACTGCAGAAAAGAATGAAAAATTCCATCTCAAAAGCTTTGGATGTCTTTCCATCTGCTTTATTGCACATTTTATGCTCAATTTCTCTCATCCTGGAATAGGCTTAATAAGAAGGCAGACAACTGCTATCTCCCCACTCCCTTTTCTATACAAATGACAGGATTATTGCACAACATTAAATCTGGACAAATCTAGTTATCACTCTTTTATATCCAGCCATTTAAGGAGAGGGAGGGATTTGAGTTGTCACATCAGAAAGCCCTGCTGAATGTTTTTAGGACTTCTCTCCAGGACACTGGTGCTTTGTGTGAAGGCCTTTGTTTTAAAAATCTTTTCGTGGCTGAAACAGACCAAGGCAGATGCAAATCATAACCCTACTCTTAAAATCTACAAACAGAATAAACAGGAGTCCAGTTCTTGTTTCTGCTTGTATCAATACTCAATCTTCTACCTGCAAAATGGAAGTAATGTTTTTTTATTCCTTTCATGCTTTGTGCTGTATGGGATGAAATTATTTTTTTTATTTATGAAAAACATTGCTTACAACAGTCTTTTGTCTTCAACAATGTTTGAATTGATAGCATCACTAGGAAAATGAAGTCATGGTCTCAGTTTGGCTTTCAGTTGACTGTTGTGAGCTCTCTGATGTACAGCTGGTCTGAGCAGAAAAGAAGTATCTTCCACTTTCACCTCTTGTAAGAAAGGAATAATCCCATCTCACACAGCACAGTGGTTTCCTACAAACTAGTCATGGTAGTATTCAGATAACTCTGATTGCTTTGTGCATTTTGTGTCGCCTGAAATTAATGCAGATGTAAAATATTTTTATATAAAAATATCTCATTTAAAATTTTAAGTTAAAGACAATTTTCTACATGATTACTGACTTCTCATTCACAGAAAGTTCTTACAAAGCTTTCTCTGTTTCCCCACTTTTCTGTCAAAGAAGAAAAAATACTCCTATTGTATTGCACTTCATTTTAGAATTATATGCTCATACTTAAAAAACGTGACATCATAAGTTATTATAGCCCTCCTTAATTAAGAAATTGAATGTATGTCCTTGCTGCAGATGTTTAGAAACTAATTTGCACTTCGCCATTCTCCCAGGGCTTTAAATATCTGAAAAAAATATTTTTATTCTAGTGAGGGAATTTCATGGGTTTATTGGTTTGAACTAATTTTCCCTCCTCTCTCTTTTTGGTTATTCTTAACATTGCTGTTGATACCACTGAAATACATGCTGGTATCTGAAAGTCACAGCAGCTTGTTTGTTTCTAGTACCAAACAAAGATCTTTTTAGGCAGGGGAAGGATGGCATACTCAAATATTCTGTCTTACGTCTTGCAAAAGAGAGATCCCACTGAGAAGCCTCTCAAGACAACTTATTCCCTGATAGAGTTTGAAAGTCACAGGTTTTGTGGATTTATGTTTGATAGCCTAATGATCACAAGAATAGTACCTTCAACAAAGCATTTGTTTTGCTTCTAAATCATAAAATAATATGTACGTTGCCTTATCATCCATCTTTAACTGACCAGTTGATAGACAGTGTGGATGTACAAGGTGAGCTGATGCCTGATTACCTTTCCCTTCGAGGACACCTGTCATTTAGGAGTCACTCTTTGGGAACAACCACTCTACTCCATGCTCTATTAATTTCTTCATGTTAGCTGTTAGGATAGGGGAGGGAATTTACTGCAGTGGTTTTTATAGCAAGTAATTAAGTAACATGAAATGAGGCAACCCACAAAATTCGTCTACCTAGGACAATACTATCTCAGTGCTGCCCAGTAAAATACAATAAATAGACCTACAATGGCTGTGATGGACACAAAATCTTTTCAGCAAAAGACATTTAAAACATTAGGAAAGTAAAAATATTTAAAATTAAGTTTTCTAGACAGGTATCTGTTCAGGATACTCAGAGAAGGAAGAGAAAGCAGATTTTTAGGCTGAATGGCTCTGCCATTAATCAAATTATGTGTAGAAGCCACCAAAACTGTTATTTTGCCCACATTGTACAAAATTTAAAAACATTGAGATGCTGGAGAGAGTCCAGAGAAGGGTAACAGAGCTGGTGAAGGGTCTGGAGCACAATTCCTATAAGAAGTGGCTGAGGGACCTGGGGTTGTTTAGCCTGGGGACAAGGAGGCAAACAAGAGACCTTAATGCTCTCTACAACTCCCTGAAAGGAGGCTGTAGCCAGCTGGGGTCAGCCTCTTCTCCCAGGCAACAAGTGACAGGATAAGAGGACATAACCTCAAGCTGTGCCAGGGGATATTCAGATCTGATATCAGGAGAAATTTCTTCACAGTAAGGGTTGTTCAACATTGGAATAGACTGCTCAGGGAAGTCACCGTCCCTGGAGGTGTTCAAGAAGTAATTGGACATGACACCTAATGTCCCTGTCTAGTTGACAAGGTGGTAACCAGTCAAAGGTTGAACTCAACGATCTCAGAGGTTTCTTCCAACCCAAATGATTCTGATTCTACCCTCACAGCCACAGTCAGAATGCATTCTTGCCCTGAAGCAATAACTGATGCCAGAAGGAAATGAGAAGAGCATACATCTGATCTTCATCTTTGTAAACTTGACCCAAATGTAGCAAAGTTAAAAATGAACTCAGAAACTGGTAGCATCTACTGTGTAGAAGATGTATTTTGAGTTTGGTAGTGAAACTTTCTTTCCTGTTTGCTCTGACCAGTCCTCATCCTTCACAGTTCTCAGAGTGCCTTGGTGATGCATGTGCCCAGACAGCTGGAAAACTCAGGGCATTCCAACAGAAAGTGCCCTGGATGTGTATGGGTGGTTGTGAGAGTAGGTGGAGGAAATGAAACACTGAGGAACTGAGAGAATATCACTGCTGTGCTCTTCATGTTTCAGTTGTTCTGCTAATGCCCAGTCTTGGAAGAAAATGAAAACAAAACATAACAAAAATGTAGTACTCTGGAAGCATTGATATGGATGGCAAAAGGCAAGCATAGAGGCATGAAAAGCCAGACAGGAGAAGGGATGGAGGGGAACCATATTGTAATGCAATGGAGAGAGAACCAAAGTATTTAGCTATGAAACATGATGAGGTTATCAATAAAGCTATAGGAAAATACTTATCAAAGCAACACTGCTCTAAGTTTTCAGCATCTCTGTGATGAATTTAGATTGCTCTTTCACAGAAATTAATGGAAAATACATATCCTAAAAATCTCAACCGTTGCTTAGTCATAATTTTGTCTGTGTCAATAAACTGCAGACATAAAATTGCATGATCAATTCTTTGAACTCTTGTGGAAAAGGAAATCCTTTTATGGATGCTGGCCTCCCAGATCTTCACACCTTTATGCCTCCGTCACAGAAAGGTGACTCACCAAGAAACGAGGACTACCAGCAGCTGCCGGGGCTCTACGGCTTCATACCGAGACCTGAGGCAGCGGTTCTGACCTTCTCTCCAGTAGAGGGCAGCGATACACAAAAACTCACTGTCTTTTCAAACTGAAAAATGTGTAACGTGGTAAATATCAGCTTATGGAAGGAGTTCATTTAAGTGTGCGTATAGTTTAATTATGGAGTAATGACAGTCATGATTACTTCTTTCACCATCAGTCAAAGCAAAGAGAACTTCCTCCAAAGAAGAAAGAGATCAAAGTGTGAGCATAGTATAATTATAAGGACTTTTGCATTTGGGGTCATTTGATAAACTGCAGATGGTTGAAGACATTCATACTGAACTACCTCACTTCCCCAGGCCATTTAAAATGATTCTTTTCTGATTCCTACTTTTCTAATGTAAGAACTATTTTGGAATATTTTTTTCCAGGCACTACTTTCTTCATTTGTTTCTTGTTCAGCTACATTCATTTACTGTCCCTCCTGCAACCCTCTGCGTCACAGCCTTTTCTCAGTTTTGTTTGTGCGTGCCATATCTCACAGAGCCAGGAGAAGAATCTCTGCTCCTCTCTTGGAAATCTCACCCCCAAACTGCACATTTTCTGAGACACCCAGGAGTACTGGGACTACTAGAACAGATAAATGTTATGCCTAAAATCAAAACAATTAGTAGCTCAAAAGGACCGTCTACATCATTACGTAAAACAGCTTGAACTTCTTATGGAGGCTGCAGACTCCTCTAGAACTGTCAGGAGAGACTTTATAACAAGACTTCCCTCTCCTACTCTCTTGGCTCAGCTAGACTGAAGTCAGGCAAACAAGGGGAATCCAGAAAATTCGTTAAATGGTTTATATTCACATTAGGGAGTGCAAGTAAAAAAAGGAACACAAATCTTCATGCTGGCATTTACTTTGAGATCAGATAATTTTATGCACAAATATCTCCTCTTTCCTTCTTACTCTTCAGTCTTCAAAGGAAATTGGGTCTACTTAATTTTCAGGAAGCTTGGATGAAGGCTAAAAATGTGTTATCTGTTTTCATGACTACTTAGTTCTACTAAATAATGTAATCAACCATATTTGGTACAAGTATTTTCTTAAACTATCACACGTAACATGACTAACTCTGCTTTTTAACTTCACAGGCCTGTGGAAAGCAAGCTAAATCTTCACTTAATTACATAGCAAATATCACATGAACTCTACTATTAGGTCCTCACACACCATCATATTTTAAACAGCAGATTATGCCAGATTTGAAACTGACTTGAAAATACAGTTTATGATGACAAGTCAAAAAATTGTTAAGAGATAAACTAAAATATTGCATAGGGTAGTGCTGTGTGTAAAAACACTTAAGTAAAATAATGAAGCCTCTACTCTTTAGCTTATTTACCTGAGTTAGCTCAGATTCAGCATCTGTGTTTCAGTTCATGAAATAAGAGAGTATGTGTACCTTTATTTTATATAAACAAACAAATTATATGGCTTTAGGGTGCAATTTGGTTTTTTAACAATGTCATGCTGACTTGATTTGTACACTTTAGTAACAACAAATTTAGTCTTTTTCATTTTATTGCAGGACTTCTGGGAAGTGTCAAAATATTTTATTGTCAGCAGCTAAATCTTAACAAGATGGATAGTCTTTTCAGTGATTTCCCCTCTACACCACCTATTACACCTACAACTAAACCCCCCAAGAATTATTTTTAAATAGATTGACCAATTTTTTCCCCACTCAATTGGTTGATTGCTTGCTAATTAGCAGAATTATCAACACATCAGAATTTCCTATTTTACATAGTAGATACAACCTATACTTGTAATTAAAAATGTCAACAACACTTCTTCCTTTCCTGCTTTTTTTACCCCTGAGACATTAGGTCTACCTTGTCTGTAACACAAAAAAAAATAGCATAAACAGCATACCTGGCATCCCCACCAATTTTTTTGAATGCTTGTCATATAGTAAACTTTTTTCTATTACTAATATTATCTTTTTAGTCCATGTGTATAATTTTTTTGGTACAAAAAATAAAATATCAAGTACATTTCTCACGAACTTTTCCTGGTTTGAGGCTTAAAGAAATCACATCTTGAAACTTGTTGGTACGACTCACTAGTAAATTTAGGACAACAAGAATAATATGAGCATTTTGTTCTAGCTCTTTCGTGAATTGTATGCCAAAATCTCATTTATTTGCATACATGCCACTATACAGCCAAAAGATGGATATAGTATTTACTACTTAGCAAATAAGTGATTTGAACCACTGTTCAAACACCTTTTAGTAGGTCATACACCGTGGTTGAAATTTGAGTGTACCTGACTGGACACGCGAGGATCAGGGTGCCCGCACTGTGGCCTGGACGAGCACAGCCTTTCACCGCCTTTTCACTTTCTGTCCCCCCTACTACAAACATTTATAGTTACACCTTCAGCTCTCACAGACGCCCAGTCCACACTTGGCACCTGCAGCGCCCGCGCCCCCCGACCCACAGCAGTGTCGCCGGGCGCCCCACTTAAGGACAGCAGGCGACCCACGTGTTTTGGGGAGTCCGCCTGTCGCACCCCCGCCTCCGCCTCCAGCAGCACCCCCGGGGAACCGCCGCGGCCCCGCTCCCACTCCCCCGCGCTCCCGGCGCGGCTGGGACCCCTGGAGGGGCGCCGCATCCCCGTCCCAGGTGGGGCATCCCCGCTGCCCAGGGGCGCTCTCCGGGAGGCATTTTTGGGGCAGAAACGTGGGGGTAGGGTTTTTTTCAGCTGCTTCCCGCGGGGCTCGGCTAGCCCAGGGTGTATCGAAATCCTCTGGAACGGAGGCCCTGAGGGTCTTTCCCGAAGGCATGTCCTTGGGAGCGGGCGGGAAGGGCGGCGGGGCGTGCGGGGCTGGCGCGGAGCAGCCCGGCCGCCGCCGTAGTAAAAGAGCTGCTCCTCCGGTGGTTGGGCTGGGGAGCGCTGGGCTCCTCCTCCTCGTCCCCCCCAGCAGTGCAAAACCGGGCGTGTGACTGACGAGTCTCCCCCCGTCTATCTTTTTCTTTTTTTTTCCTTTTTTTCTTTTTTTTCTTTTTTGCCATGGGTACACACACCGAGACGCGCACATGACAGCACTTGGGTGCCAGCGCCGGTGCATCGCCAGGAGGGCTGTGCTTTCACTCCGGGCACGCACACACGCATGCTGCTGCTTCTGCTGCTGCTGCTGGAAGTCTTTCTACACGGGGATTAGCAGCCGCCTCTCGCTCTCTGTATTTCCCTGTCTCTTTCTTCTCCCTTCCTTCCCTTTCTCCTTCTCTCCCTCAAACGCCTGACTGACGGACAGCGGGCAGGAAAAGGTAAATGCGGGCGTGCTATTTGCTGACGATACCGAGGGGTGATGGTGTTAGCGGCGTGCTGCGCGGTACGCCCTCGGCTCGCCGGGCAGCCTGCCTGGCTTGCCTGCCCTCCCGCCGCGCCGGCGGCTGCCGGTCCCCGACTCTCCGCGGCTCGGGGGTCGGGTTTTGCCGCGAGAGGTTTGGCTTCCCCAGCCCCCTCTCCTCATTCCGTGGGCTGCGAGGTAGAGAGGTTTCCCGCTATTGTGCTGCTCGTACTTGGCACCGCGGCTGCGAGCGTGCGGGAGCGCTTAGCCAGGGTTTCGCTGGAGGAGGCTGGCTATTAATTGCTGTCTGCGCGGAAGACGAGAGCGCTTCCTCTGGCAGGGAACCTGGGCATTATTTATTAATCGGGGCTGGAGAGAGTGGCAACGGGAGGGCTAGTCGTCGTCCCCGCGTCGTGTCCTCCCTCCCCGTTTGCTGCATCATTCAAATGAGTAATTCCTAGCTGGCCTTGCGTTGCGGGGCTCTATCCCCCCATCCGCGGGGGCTCTGCCAGCCGCCGTGGACTGCCATCCTCCCTTGCCCGGGGAAGCGGCCCCCTCCCCGGGGAGCCTGCGGGCGAGCGGCGAGGGGGCATCGGCCGCGCCGGGTCCTGCCCCGCCGGGCCCCGCAGCCCCGCTCGGGCTCCGTTATAGTTGTCGGCACTTTGTGTTTGTCCCGCCAGGACAAGGACAGCGGGGTGGATGTTTGCCTCGCCCCTCGACGAAGCCCCCGTGGTGCGGTATCCTGTGAAACCGAGAGGTCCGGCGCAGCCCTGCCGAGGGGACCGCGTCCCGCGGGGCTCGCACGGACCCCGATCAGACTTCCAACCCCAGGGGCGCGGGTTCCTGGGAGAGCGGTTCAAGCCGGCAGGGGACAGGAGGGAGGCGGTGTTGAGGAGCCTGCCCTCCCGGGCCGCTCGGGCAGCGGAGTTCCCCCGCCGCGGGGAGGGGGGCGGTCGGGCGGGGCAGCGCGCCCCGGGCAGGCGCGCCCCCTCCGCGGGCCGGCCCCGGCTCCAGCGCGGCTCCAGTGTGGGCGTTTAGCGGCGAAGAGCTCCCCTGGTCGCCTGGGCAGCCCCCGGGGCGGAGGTTAAAGCGCCCCCCGGGAAGGGCAGGCCTCCCTCCGCCGTGCCGGCACCCATCGCTTCCCGGGCTGCGGGACCGGCACCGCCACTCCCCGCCCTGCGGTGCTGGAGCGGAGTGGCCCGGGCTGCCGCCATCCCCCCGTTCCTGCTCCCTTCCGCCGGGAAGCGAGGCATTTAGCGAGGTCCGTTATGTAATTACGGGGTTTTTTTCCCCCTTTTTGTTGCTGTTACTAAACCCAGCTCAGGATGCCGGCAAGGAAGCGGCTACACCGTGCTTGTTTCTGAAAGAGGCTGATAGTTTTATTTGATCTCGGAGTAAAAAAGATGGAGTAATATTTTAGCGCTTTGGTTTCACACATGATTGATTTTTGGAAAATCACATCTCATTCATGTTGTTTTCTATACCTGTCAATGGTACCTAAATATGCTGTTAAAGACAGAAAGCCTTAAAAAAAAAAAAAAAAAAAAGACTTGTAAGAGAAGCAAAACCCGTGAGAACTGTAGTGGACAGCATATGAAGTTGGTTATTAAAAAAAAAGGCAAGTAGTTGTTTAACTTATAGCCTTACAAGTGAAAGGTAGGTGTGCTTGCAGGCATGGTGTATGCTCAGCTTGTTGGATTGGATTGTATTTCAATGTTAATGCACCTTTAAAAAGGCAACACTAATTTCTACTCCTTGTGGGTCCAGTGTAGATGCTTAAGGTATTTCCCCTCCCTTAAAAGACATTGTGAGTTTGAGCTGTTCCAGTGATCCAAGAGATCCAAAAGTCTAAAGGGTGCATATTCAAAGATAAATAGCATATATATTTGGAGATCAAATTGCTGCTGATAATGATTATATGAAAAGTAGGAATAGTTAATGGAAGCAACACAGTTCCCTGTTTTCTTCTGTTACAGTTTACTTGTCTGTCTGGTACTTCATATTTCAGATACCTATATAAATTAGGTAACTAAATTATGTATTCAAATTAGGCAACTATTTAAATTAGTATTTAAACATATGGGAGCAACATATGCTGTTTATTACAGACTTTATCAAGTACTTTAAAGGGTGCAGTAGTGTTTCATTATATGTATATCTACATGTATATATATCCTTCTGATTTAAAGTTTTCTTTTACTTCACCAGAACTCTATATAGTTTAATTCAAGGCTCATTCTGGTCTGTCTCTTGTGGGATTAACTCTTGGAAGCATATCAATGTAATCTGTTTGTGTTAAGCCTTGCAATGTTCTTTCTGTAAAGGTGGTGCATCTCAGTGCAGCTCTGGCAACTGATGTTTCCACCTGGAAATACAAAAAGAACTTCATAAATAATTCGTGAGATAGTGTAATAAATGAAGGTAATCCCATACCAAGGAAGAATAATACGGGAGGAAGAGTCCCTGGATTTTTTTCATTGTCATTTTCACCCTGATCTCATACCATACAGTAGCTTAAATTTTCACCCAAATTGTAATTGACAAATGCAATGCCCTGAGACTGGCATTGCCGTTTTAAGTAGATGAGAGTTCAAGGCACTTTAAAGTGAGATAGTTTATTCAGCCCTTAATCTCTGTAACCAAACTTAATTTTTACTGTCTCTGTTGTATTATCTCTCAAGATTTAAGAAAGCTATTTTTGTCACGGGCACGTAATTAATACTTGTTGCCCCCCTTATGCCAAATTTTGCACTTTTGCATAAAGCTCATCCAAAGGAACCTGAAAAGTGGATCTCCATGGTAACGAGAGAGAGATTGAGAGATTGAGAGAGAGAGAGAGGATTTGCTCCCTCACCATAGGTCAAGACTAGACGCCTACCCATTCCTTAACTTGTAGCAGCATTCATTGGCACCTTCCCCTTTGTGGTTATTTTGTCTCCTGGGGTGTGCTTTTACTGTTGCCTCATGCCTCCAGAGTGAGAACGATTCTACGCTGGATGAGCACAGCTTCTGTGTTTCTCCCTGCTCTAATCCTCCCTTCTGCCTGCATTGTATTTAAGGGTTTCTATACCTGTATGATTTTACTGTGGGATTTTGGGAAATAGCTTGTTTTCCCCATCAGATTTTTGTTTTGAAGACCTGTTTTGTCTATAACTGTGTGTAATAGCTGAGACAACCTTACTCATTAGTCCTCTTCAGATGAAAGTGTGTTCATCTCCTTTTTTATTTGTCTGTGCTGGTTTTGGAGTTTCAGATATTTCATAGCAGTAAAAGCAGTCTACTTCTCACCTGGGAGCAGGGCTGAATTTCGGTTTTTTTCAGCCAGCATGTGAGATGTGATACTAGGGTTCCTGTTTGGAGATATTCAGCGTAAAGAGAGTTTCTTTTGCCCTGTCATCACAGAGCAGCAATATGGAACAACTCTTTCTGGGGGAATCACTGGGATTTTTTTTCCCTTTCTCTTCTTTGAAAAATTGTCTGCCTAGACTGTGTCTCTCTGTCAAAGCTGAGATGAAGTGAACACATTTTATTCTAGATGATCCTGTAGTCAGATGCTTAAAACTTTCACCAAGGAATATAACATATTTTCTATTTCCATTTTCATTTCCGTACTCAGTTTTTTAGGTACAATCTCATGAGAGAATACCAAATGGCTTTTTAAATGGCTCCCTTAGGCTGCTGGTGCACCAGGTCTCTCTGGGCATATTTCCAGCTTTTTTGCCTTTCCCTGTGACATATCTTGGGATAATTTGAAAACATCTGCTAAAGCAACCATCTTAATATGAGACAGCAGTCATCATTTGTCACTGAGCAATATGTCATTTGTGGCTCTCTAATTGGAAGACAGGTGCTGATGCTGACTTTGGCCTTCTTAACTTGTCTAGTTGGCAGATTGTCTGTAGAAACACATTTTGGTGCTTTGAAATCCCACCGTGTATTTCTGCTTTTCTGTATCTCTATGTTTCTTAAAAAATTGTCTGTGCCATTTGAAAATCTGCTCAAGAAACCATAATGATAGCAGCTAGAGCATTCATAATCTGGCCTTCCAAGTAAACTTGATTTTATGCATCTCTCCGGTGTCTTCTGGCTAGATGAAAGCCATTTTTAAATAGTTGCCTGTGAAGCTTTTTCTTTAGCCTTTGTATATGAGAAACTTCTGATCCCTTGCTGCCTGATGCCCTGTCCCTGTATTGGTGGCATTTCAGTGGATGTCGCTCATTCCAGTTGTTTCCCTCTTTTTGAAAATTTAGCATCACCTTTAACTGAGGAGGTTCTTCATCTTCTGATTTCTCATGGTTAGGAAACTAGGAATTTGAGAAATGAACTTCTATCTGTGTGAAGGATATGTATAATTCTAGATGCCTGGATCCAGGCTTTCTACCTCAGTTGCTGTGGTTCAGGTGACAAAAGTATGTGGCATCAGCTCGTAACCAAAGATCTCAATAGTTATGAATGGTGTCTTACACCTAGAAGGTGCTTTTTAAGCCTTGTGGGTTAATTTTGAATGTAGGTTGCAGTAGCTTGAGTTGACTTGCAACATCTTACAGGTTTTGGCATCTTAATATCCTGATGTGGTGACTCTGCTGGATCCAGTCAAGGATTTCTTGAGGTTTTTTTCTGTTGTGGAAAAGGGAGATAAGGGGGTGAGGATCCCCAAAAATTTTGTCCAAGAACTGTGCTTGAAAGCCTATTAGTTGTTCTGGGTGTACATCCTCTCTGAAGGTATTTCATGGTACGTGATGATAGGATGGTAGCTGAGTTACTTTTTCAAATGAAGGGACTGGTTTTTTTCAGCCAGCTTCCCAAGTGTGACTTCAGTTGCTAATTCTGAGCTTGAGCACACTTTCTTCCTGTGTGTCTGTTTAGTTTTGCAGATGGAACAGGATGATGTCTCTGACTGGAGGTCAATAACTGTAGGATACAATGATTAGCAGTCTCACCTACCTGTGTCATAATAACTTCAGTTTTAGCAGTGTGCACCCAGCATTGAAAGTCAACTTTGAGAATTAATGTCTCACTGCTGCCCTGTGTGTTTCTTTCGTCTTGTCATCAGGGGGGAAAAAAAGAAAAAGGAATAAAAAAATTAAAGAAGGGTGGAAATGAAATCCATGTGTCTGCTTTGTGGTAGTGGTCTCAACAGTATCTTTTCATTTTTAGCTGGTCAACAGGAAGAGTGAAGTTGCCTTTGTCCAGCCAGAAGTATTGAGGGTCGTGTGCTCCAGGATTCAAGGTGTCTCACAGATGTCCAAAGTCTGTGAGAATCTCTATCTCCTTTCTATCCTGCAGCTGAAAGAATTTTGGACTCTTTGCAGCATACCATTCACATAGGGAGACCTTCATTTCATGTGTCATAGAGGAATGCAGCTTCTGGTCCTGTAGTGGTGGAACTGCATTGGTGCAAATGTTTCACAAGGACTTCAGAGATCCCTTGTTCTCATCAGTCTGTATCTTTTGGCTATCTGTTTGTTGGGCAAAATGCTCAGAGCGTGGTTTGGTCCTTCAAAGGTGTCAACTGTTGTTGTATCTGGTTTACCTCCAAAATGTTGTAGGGTTTTGCTTCTCTTTTTTCTATTTTTTTGTGTGTGACTGTATTTTAGAACATCACTAAATTCTGTTATCAGATCCCATTTTCTAAGAACATACCATGGGATTGGATCTGAGCAACCTGATCTAGTGGAAGATGTCCATTCCCAAGATGGGGATTGGAATTAATGATCTTCAAGGTCCCTTCCAACCCAAACTATTCCACGGTTCTGTGATTCACCTCGCTTTTCCTTCTAACAGATCTTTACTTGAAGAGAAGTGTTTACTGCCAAATTTATATACAATTTTGTAAATAATATTGATGAATAGCCCAATGGAGCTTTTTAGTGGCAATGGGATGGCAAAGTAGAATTAAAAGGGAAAAAAATCACCACAGGAAGGAATGAAAGGTATAATTAGGAGAATTTATCATTATTTTGTATAAATTAAGTATTGCAAACATAGTCATGTCAAAAAAATTTAAATTAAAAAATGAATGGTAATTCTGTTATTTCATTCATGGAAGAATGATACAACCTTAAAAGATAATATTTGAGAAGATGATTAAAATTATTTTCTTAGGAAAATATCTCAAATATCTAGATGGCATCTGTCCTTTAATAACAGCAGCAAAATAAGGCTAGTGATTACTAGATTAGTGGTATTTTGAAAAGCATCATATGCATATCACTGTATGAAATTAAATACTCTAGAAGAAGAGGGGCAATATCTGTTCAGGAAGCACTGTAACTTTTAGTGAAAAAGATGGATTTCTTAAAAATTGTGATATGGATATTTATATGATAAAATAAACTTAGGTGGAATTATAAACTGGAGATGAAACCTTTTTCTCACACATTTGGATCTCACTCTTCCTTGGAAGAAGAACCAATGAAGGTTTCTTTTGTTAACAAAAACAAGAACAACAAAAACAACAAAGAAACAAAAGAAACAAGCTACTGATACTGCAGTCAGGAGAGACTACTGAATGGTATTCAAACCAACTGGCTGTTCTGTTAGCTCAGAAAATTTTTTTTTCAATTTCTGAAATATTAGAAACTTATTCATGTAAAAATTATGGTTGCATCTTCCTCTTTGTTTTGTTTTTTGGGGTATTTTTTTGGTCCATGACAAATACTTCAAATACAACATTGTTTGTAGAGCTGTTTCAATATCCATGTAATGTCCTTTACAGAATTGCAGTGGCATGGTACTTGATGAGCATTCACTTCACCTTGGATAGAAATGGTAGTTGGAGTGTTTTTGTATGCAGAAAATCTGTGTGGTGTTTCTTATCATACTGTGATGGTGTGTGGGCTGACTTCCACAATTACTTGTATGGTGTTCTACATCTCTGTAGCATGATATAAATGTCCCTACCGGGAATCTTCATGCTGTGTTTTTCAGGGACAGTTGTACACCAGAATTATATATGAACAAAAGCTAAATACAAGGATGTTCTGCAGTATTCTCAAGTACTTTGGCCATTTACAAAGCAGGTAGTGTATGAGGTACTTCAAAAATCAGTGCAGCATGCTGCAAAATAATTAATGTGTTATGTTAAATTACTTTCCAGAGGACGTTTTTGACAGAATCAAGGCAAAATATGAGAGTATACTAAAGTTCTTGACCTGATCCTTTGCTCTTTGTGCTGATGGGCATTTTGAACATGAACTGCAGGAGCACGCTGCCTGCCCTGTATGAGATGTTAAATGTTGAGCACCAGTTGGTCAGGCACATATTGGAGGGGTTTTTTCGAATCTGAAAAAATGCTGAAATGCAGTAGCAACACTTGTGTGTGTTACACTTGTAGAGCCCTTCTGAACACAGAAATATTTGCTAAGAGATTACTCAAGGATCACAACATTTCTACAGGACCCAGGAGAAATTAATTATATTGTCTTTCTTTATTCTAAATTTCTGATCCCTCTATGACAACACACAACAAAGCATGGTGAGAGAAAGATGAAGATCTATCTCAGTGCCCATTTCAGTTTCTTTTGGAACTAAAAAGAAATTTTGCATACAATGAGAAGAAAATTTTCCAATAATCAATTTTTCTAGCATACTTTGCACATTTGTAGAAACTCTTAACTTGCCTTTTGCTATTTAACTTTGTCTGTAGTTTGTTTTGATCTGCTGTAGGACCAAAAATAACTGGTTCATTTTCCCAAGGACTTACAGTCTCTCTAAGAATAGAGAAACTAATATATAGGAAATAGGAAAGCCTACAAATGTAAATTTTATTTGTTTAAAAGCTTCAATATTATTATTCTGTAATGGTGTGACGCTAAAGTTTATTTTTGTGTTTTAAATCATACATAATTCAGGACAAATGCTGCCAGTGGTCTGTGCACAGTTCCCAGTGATCTCTGTGCAATGTGTCCCCAATGAAAGAAAAAATGCTTGAACCTGAGGCTATTGCAGAAAACCTCAGTATTTTATTTTATTGCAAATTAAGAGATACTGATGAATAAATTGAACGTGGATTTTTTTTCCTTGTTTCAACTGTCATTCTTGTTTGTTTGCTTTTATACAGAACTGGGATCATTAATTATTTGTGGTTTAATTAATTAATTAATTGATGAGTTTGCCAGATCTAGTTTAGTCTTTCTGGCTTCGTTAGCATACAGAGTCCTTGCAGCTGATTTATACATTGGTTTGAACAGTTGCTGAATGAGGCAGTGTCCTGGTTTTGAGCATTTGAGTCTGTTTTGGGTTTTTTTACTGCTTTGTATTAAAATACAAACATCATGGTGACTCTGGTATTGTGAGTAGATGAGAGGCTTGTGTTATTGTAGAACATAAATTATTTCAGTTTCGTCTGACAATTTTGCCTCAACATGTAGAGTAACCATAAACTGCTCTGAACTCCTCTTTCCTTCCATATCCAGCTCATGGCAGCTACTGCCCATATTATCCATATGCTTGACAGATGTGGAGCACCTCTTCAGGCTCACACATGCTTTGAATTTAGGTTTAAGTCAGGATTATTTTTTGATTTTTTTTTTTTGTCAGCCACAAGGAGAACAAAAGTGAGTGTGTTCCCTTTAAACTACCTTATTCTTGATGTTGCTCTCTTCCTGCTCTTTGGTTTTGTAGGGAAGGCTGAAGAGAAGCGGAGCTTAGCTGTTCAGGCACATGGGACACTTTAAAGGATTTTGGTTGTCTTTCTGGTGGAAGCAATGAGAACTTCAAGGAGGAAAGGTGAATTCTTTTCTGGAAGGTGTTGAAGGCAGCAAGTGCACTCCTCACTCACATCTCAGGGCTGAAGAGGCCACTTTAGCTATTGTCATCAGGTGGCCTGGAGAACATGAGTTTATAGACCTGGTAGCTTAAGTCAGTAGCAGACTCACAAAGTCTAGGTCAGACCTACAGTGATGCTCGCTTGGCTGCACACAGGGCAGACCCAACTCTCACAAGTCTAATTCTCAGGAATAATCACTCAGTGATACACAGTGGGTGTATTATTAAACATCTTTTCTGCTTAGTTACGGTGACTGGCCAGAATTTTGGGGGCACCAGCGGCACAGTTACACTGCACTCATATTTTTGATAACAGTAAACACCTCTTATTCTTGGTAAAGGAAGTAGTATTGATACAGGCAGACATGTGCCTTCTACAGAGCGTATGTAGCCAGTATGTTATTTAGTATAGTGTGTTATATGGCTGAATAAATAAATACAATATGCCTATAATAGATCTGAATTGCAAAATCTAATATGATAATGCTTTTCCCACTGCTAGCAGAGCTCAGTAATTCATTACTACGATTTGGTGTCATGGATATGATTCATTCTATTTTAGTGGATGCAAACAAATTGCTTTACATTCATGTAGTAACTTACTACTCAAAGTTGAATGCATGCTTTTTGTAATACTGAGATTCTTAAAAATTTTATGTTTATTTTATTTAAATGTATTTTGGAAGGGGGGGAAAAAAGTAAATTTTTCAGGACATACTATTTAAACAATCATCAGAAAATGTTTAATTTAGCAATCAAGAGGATAAGAACAGTTCTTGAGCCAATTGAATTTCAGTGACAAATCATGCTGGAGCCAAACTGGGTCCTCCCAACAGCTGATACTAAACCTGTGTGTAACCCAAATACTCAGCCACTTTCCAGTTTTCATCTGTAATATGATTTTTATTAAGCTAAGCTGCCTGCTGTGTGTTTTGTGTTGGAAAACGTTAAGCCACAGTATTAGAAAGAAAATGTTTAAATACAATGATCAGTATGTGTGCTGCACATCTTATCTTTTTAAAATAGATAAATAATGAAAAAAAATTCATTTTGCTTCCCCCTTTGAATTTGCAGATTAGTCATGGATTGTTGCCCGCAATTTCATGGAGCCTAATCATGTAGTCCTTTTTAAATAGATTCCATTATTATCATTACAATATACCACCTAAAGTAAGTAAATTAATTCAGTGGAGTCTCTCTAGAGCCAAGTTTGTGTGTGTGCTGGAAAATTAGGTGTGGCAAATGTAGTATTAATGGTTATTCTGTTAAGCATTTTCTTAGAGTTTGCATGGACATATTTTAAAAAGTAGGATTAATATATTTGTATTTATTCCTAGGTCAAATACTTTTTGAAAGTAGGATGAAATTAGTCATGCTTTATCTAACTCCTTTTAACTAATTCTGCCTGTGCAAATAAATAAAGGTGAAATTAAACAAAAGATATACTGAACAAAAAACATTGGAAAAAACACTCTTGAAACTGTATATTTTATCTAAATAGACCAGATCTTGTTCCTCTTTATGCACCAACTGGAGAGCATCAACAGAAAGCAGAAATATATCTGCAAAAGAGTTTATTTCAGTAGATGCAAAATGCAGAAAAGTAGGTTTGTGACTGGTGTGTTTACAGGGAGGTAAGTGGGATGAAAGCAGGAATGGATTTGACTTAATGCTAGATTCAAGTAGGGGGAAATGTGAGTAACATAAAGCCAAATGAAAACCTGGTTTTGTTATGTAATTTTTTTTTTCCTGGCATCTAGTATTTGGAGACTTAAAATTTGCCTCACTCTGGACTGTTTGGGTTTTGGGGTTTTTTTGAGGAAGAGAGGAGTAGAAATTAATCATCTGGATAGTGGAACATACGGGAACTGGAGGGAAGAAAAGACAAACAAACAAACCCAAAACAAACCAACAAAAACTTCAAGGTCATCACTTAGAATAGTTTCCTTAGCCAATTAAGGAACGAATTTGAATTTTAGGACCTTGAGGTTTAGCTCATAGAACATGAAGCCTCAGAACAGTCCACGGGTAAAGCACGAGCAGAATGTGTGTATGAAAAGTCTTAATGTGTATCACAACTGGCAAATCATTTGTGGAGGTCAGGACACAGTAATACATGAGATGTGTTCACTGTCTCCTCCTCGGTGACCAATACAATATTGCCATCCCTGTTGCAGTAACAACATTGCCATTATTTATTTGGTAGTAATGTGTCTGAGTTTAGCAAGAAGAAATGAGTTTATAGGAAAATTGTTTCACATAACAGAAAATCACATCAAACTGAAGTGGTACAGATCATTTCAGAGTCTTCCTTGCCAACTTTGTTGCAAGTGAACACGTAATTTGAATTAATTAATTAATGGAGATGTATAATCAAGGACAAAGATTAACCAATTTTAAATTATGCTTTTAGATTCACAAATAGTTACACTTTTATTTGTAACATCAGTTCCAAATGCATTTCCTGTTTCAGATATGATAAACAGACCTTTCCTACTTTCAGACCATGTCTGGTAATACAAGTGAAAATAGCACAGTAATTTGGAACAGTAACATTGAAAAACAATTACAGTCCTAAACAAGTTGTAACATTCTGGATATTCCCTGAATAATTACCTCATAGATTAAGTCAAAACAGATTAAAGTACGCTTGTAGTTCTAAATTATAATTAATTCTCCATTGTATTTTGTCAACAATCTGAATTTCAATTTATATTAACCTTTCCAACGGTCCTGTAAGGTCAATTATTACAAGCTTTTTTCTGGTAGAGTGGTATCTTTTGTGCCTGTCAGAGTTCAAGGAGCTTCTGGACAAAGCTCTTAGTCATATGGTTTAGTTTTGCGTAGTCCTGCAGGGAGTTTGTCTTGATGATCCTTGTTGGTCCCTTCCAACTTGAGATATTCTATGATCTTAGATTGGGCAAAATCAGAACACCCTTTGAAATAAAAAAGCAGATTTAAAACAGTTCCAGATTTCAATGTCTTCAGCAAGGTAAAGAAAAAGAAGCCTGTTCGTAATCCAGCATAGCCTGATAAAGCCTCTAATGTATACACATATAATTTTTGTTGTTAAAAGTGTCTAATGATTGAGCATAGCTGGAATAATCCATAGGAGCCTGATCTGCTACTCACTGAAGTCTGTGGCTCACGCTGTGAAAGTAATGTGTGTCATTTCCTTAAGCAGGCATTGGATTGTGTCAATACATGAGCACAAAGATCACATCTCTTTTTTTTTTTAAATTTGAGACCTGCTGGGATATTGGCACTTCAGAATGTTATCTCCTAAATGCTCTGCTTTTCCACATCAATCATTTGAAAGACAGACTTTATACTGCTACTTGGTCTCCTTTTTATGGGGTTAATATTTGTGGGGGTTTAGATGTTGTATGTGCACAAAAATGACACTTTTGAAGGGACAAAAAAGTCTATACAGGTTCAAAAGTGTGAATGTGCATGGATAACTGAAATCTCACTTCAGGCTTGACCTTTTACATTGTAGACAGATATTCCAGGTTTCTTTCAAAGAAAAGCTTAATCCCCACTCGGTAAACCTGCGCATAGCCTAGGTTTTATCTCTGTCTCATGTTATAAATATGTGTAGTGCTTAACAGAGGTTGCAGTAGTGCATGAGATCATCTAAGCTGACTTGAATTTTACATACAGAGGATGGAAACTGGCAGTTAAGCTAAATGTTGGAAGATAAAGATATTATTTCTCCCACTAAGGATTCGTAGTCGTCAAGACTGTCAAATTCATTTGTGTGTCAATTACAGTTCCAGAGGTGAAAAGTCAGGCTGCTTTTCAAGACAAGTTTTTCTAATTAGAGTAATGAATGTTTGATTAATATTCCATTAGTAATATATGATAATTATACCCTGATGGGCTGTCACTTTAAGTACATACAGAGCAAGATCACAGATGCATTTTTATGTTGTTATGCCTTTGTCAGCTTTAGTTCCCATCAACAGTCAGCTTTATGCAGATGCTCACTGAAATATTTCAGAAATACATTTTGCCTGTAAGCCTGTTAAATGGTGCTACACGTCTGCTTTGTGGGTCAATTCCTATCTCTTGCTTTGTTTAACATTTCATCAGGGTTCTACGCTTTGACATTCACTAGATGGAGCTTGCAGAGAGAAACTTTACTATTCAGGAAATGTAATGCGTGAGGAAAATCCTAATTACTAACTGTGAATAAATCCAAATCAGGAAACAACAGCAACTTCATAGAACTGTGGTGGAAAATCTTGGGACTTCTGGAGGTTCAAAAACATTTCCCTACAGTAATAGTTTCTATAGAGATGCATGCAATTAATATTCAGAATCCCTGAGTTAATGTCATGTATCTCCCTGAGGATGACCGTGGCATTCAATGTAGCTCTAAGGGATGAGAGCTTATGGTGCTTTCCTGGTGAACCTCATGAGCTTCAGCTTCTAAAGCAGTTCTGGAACTCATTGCTGACTGTGGGCATCCTGGTATATGAGTCATATTAAGAGGGAATGGGGGAAAAAGGATTGGATGAGATGCTACAAATTGCGTAGCAGGGTGCTGGAGCAGCAGACAGGGACTGTCTGGATGCACATCTGACTGAGCTCTCCTTTTTTTTCTCCTTGCATTGTTTCCCATTCAGGCTAGATCAGAAGACCATTGTCTTTGTATTGCAACCTTTACATTTGGCTGAAAGCATGTGTCACAGAACAAGAATGAAGCTTTCTTTCACAGTTGAAGAAAGGAAACCTAATTGATGCTGGCATACATGTTTTTATGGGCCATGTGTTAATTACCCAGGGTTGTAAATGAACAGAGACGTACTCCAGTTATGTGTGTATCTGCAGCAGTGTATATAGGAACAATTACAGTATTTGAATGTTTCATTCATTCTGCACTGAATTAAATTTTTTCCAACAATTTTAATATTTGAAAATTTTTATGATATTAAATAATGTATTTATTAAACTTCCCATAATTACTTTTTTTTTAATAGTATCATGTAGAGATCCCAAGAAGTTAAGAACTATAGTGCAGTGTATTCTGACTCTTGGAATAGTGAAGGAATGAGTTACTGTAGAGGACTGTTGCCCTTTCTGTGTCCAGCTGCAAATCTGTGAGAAGAGCTTTGCAATTAGCTTTTGTAAATACTAGCTGACAGCAGAGGAGGGTTTGAGACTTTGGTTTCCTGGGCTCCACTCCAAGTTCTGGAATGAAATACACTTCAGTGACTGCATATCTCCCTGCCCCTGTCTCATCTGTCTCGCCTAGCCTGACTATTTTGTCTCCTCATCTTGACTCATGTTCATTCTGTGTGCACCATGCTTCTCACTGCCCTTTTTCTGCATGATGGTGAATGCTACCTCTGTCATGGTTTCCATAACGCGTGGATGGAGGATAGAAGGTATTAGAAACAGTACATTTTAATCTCATTTTTAGCATTCATGCAGTTGTGCCCCACTGGACAGCAATAAGCAATGACAGCTCACCTGCAGATTTGGGTGTGTTTGGTGACTGTTGCAGGCAGAGCATGTTCTGTGGGACTGGGGTACAAAGAGGAGATTTATTTCAATCTCTCATGTACTCCTGTTGGGTGAGATGAAACAGCAGATTTCTAAGGCCACCTTTTTGTGAGTTTTATTGCTTTCAAGACAGAATAACCCTGTTGCCCTATTTTTAAAAATGGCAGCAGTAGCTTTCAGTGATATTTTTAAGAATCTACCTTCAACAAAACTTTTTTTAAACTCATATGCTCAGATGTATCTCAGCTGCCCTTCTAAAAAAGTTTAACAACTGTGAACAACTCAGGCATTTTCAGTTCCTTTGTAACTCAGATTGTTTCACATTTCTTATTTGAACAAAATTAGTTAAATGATTAAATCAGAACTAAGATCACTCTGTCTGTGGCAGTAGCTGGGACTGAAGGGATGCAGTCAATTGCTATTTAACGTGGATTTCCTGTTCATAGGGGAGATTGTTTTACCAGGAACTTGTTGGTAGGATATCATGGATGACTCAGGACTGTGCAGAGTCTCTCTGCCGCTCATAGGGAGCGGCTTTCAAGCACAGTCTACGAAGTCTATAATTTAGCAGTGGATGGTGCTAACTATTCACAGGAAACGTGAATCCAGAGGTGGAGCTGAAAACTGCTTTGATAGACGTGGCAGCAGGAGAAACTTGGCCAGGAAGGGCAATTTAGAGTTGTTGTTAATAGGGGTTACCAGCACTTTTTATAAAAAACTTCTTATGGCAGTGAGCCGAGAAATTGAGATCCTAACACAAAAGCAATTAATTAGGATTGTTTGGGGAAAAGATGACATAGCTGTTTGGAAAAGCACTATTAGGAAGGTGAAGGTGACCTTAGAAGTCAACTGATGTGCTCTGTTTTACATCCCATTAAGTATTCCCAACAACAGAGGAGATTTTGCTTTAGACACATACAATGTATACTCCGTGATATACCAGCAGAAAACCGCACAGGTATTTCCACATTATTAGGAGTAAACTGCCCTTGTGGCAGGAAGCACTTGTAATTCAAGAGAATGTTCAATGAATGGATTCCCTCTTTAAAAGAGAGAGGATAAATGTTACTAAATACTGCCGTTTCTTTGTGGAATTGTATTGGAGAAACTGCAGTAGTGCCTAAAAGGATAAGGAAACAACTCAACTGCTTTCTAATTGCTGTGATGTATGCTGAACTTGAATATGGTGAATGCATTCGTCTTCAGCAGATATAATACCTTCCAGTTTTTAGTTTTCTGATGCCAAATGATAATCTTTTTGTTTTAATTCCTGCTAAAACTCTAGTGTTCTTAAAACAGTGATACCTTAAGGTTGTGCTGGTAGCTTCGTCTCCTCATATATTTCCTCATTTTTCCTGTTTAAGATGTCTTTTTTAATATTTACTTAATTTTCTGTAGTTTTGTTGTAATAAATATGTACTTGCAATCTGCTTTAAATGGTTTTAAAGAATTTAAAGTTCTCCTTTAGTCATTGTTAGTATTTGAACAGAAGCATTTGTTAACTTGATTTGATCAGATCTATGCTCCTTAGTATAATGAAATCAAATGTAATCTAACATCATCTTCTTTGTATAGGGTGAGTAATGAGATTGTTTTCACCCAAACAAAATTTTTTATTATTATTATTTTAGCTTTTATTTTTCATTGGAATTCTTTGCACAAAAATTATGTATATTGCTCACATTTTAGAGGCCTCTTGGTAGAGAGTACAGTTTATTCGATTGCTAATATTAAACCCACTTTTCTTTCCCATCAGCACCATATAAATGTTATTCATCTTCCGTATCACCATATCTCTCAAATCATATTCACAACTGAAATAACTCTGGTAATGGTGACACCAAACACTGTGTATTTCAGTGTCTTGAGATAATACTAGTGCTATCTGTAAGATAATATTTCCCATGTTCTCAGCTGAAAAGCTCTGGAACCTTGTATGTGGTGTGTGGGAAACTGTGCTTGTGGATATTTTTAACGCTTATCCCTTTATTCTGCATTAGTACTGCATCATAGAAGCAATAGCTTCAGGAAGAATACTCCTGCTCAGCTGACAATTCAGGAAGTGTTGCTGTCCCTCAGAGAAAAGATTAAATTATGTCTTTTTCTTTAGGCTTTACTTGGATTTGTGTGTTCCGTGGTGCCGGAGAGGATATGGGTCTTTTTCTCCTGTGGCAGACAACCCATTAACTGTACCTAATACAATTGAAATAGCTGTTCCAAAGAAGAACCAGTTCTTGTCCAGTTAATTGCAGCTTTTTGATGTGTCATTTATTTGAGTGTCTTACTGCAGCATCTTGTTTCCTACAGAGCTCAAAGGCTGTCTGTTTTTATTAGCTGTGGGTGTGGCACATTGCAACAGAAGGAAGTCAGCATTGCTTCTTTTCCTTGAAGTTAAAAATGCTACATTAATAATCTCTTATTTTAACAGTATTATTTGGTTATCAACTGATTTTATAGGGGATTAAACTACACTCTTGTGGAGAATAAATGGATTTTAAGCTTCACCAATTAATATAAATTTAATGTAATTTGACAGATCCTAACATGGGTTTCAAACAGACCCAAATCAAGTGCCTTTGTGATAATTTGGTGGTTCCTTTGTGGCATTGAAACTATTGTTCTTTCATAATCACATCTTGTTAAGGACCATAAATAAGTTAACTCTGATCATTTTACATCAAAATAAACGTTGAATATTTAATACTCCTGTGTCTTTCATATAGTTACAAAAGAATTTTGCAAAAATATTGGGTGAAAATTCCTGCATGTTAAGCAACTGCATGGAAATTATGACCTATTTTCAGATCCTTTTTAGGCAAATGATAAGATGGAAAAAATGCATTTGGAACTAATGTAGGAAAATGTTTTATTACAGTAACTGTGTAATCATAAGGCTTGAGAAAAAAATGATATATATGGAAACTGCAGAGATTTGTTGAAATGCAATGGATTCCTAGTACTGTATCCCACAGCCGTAGGGAGGAGAAAAGATCCAGCAGGCAGGAATTGTGCAGCAAGATTGATTTATTTAATTATTTTACAAACTCTTTTATAGATTTTTTTCTTCATAGTCTAATTGGACAAAGGATCAGCCACCCCTTGGGGGTGATTGGCGAAAATCCTAAAACATCCATTGTCAAAATATTTTTCTACTGTACCATAAACATAGTTCTACAAGGTCGCAGGTGTTCATAGTTTATAGAACTCTGCTACTATCTTCTGTGAGACAGAAAAGTCTCTCACGGGCTTAGAAAGAAGCAGGAATATTTCTTGCTAACAGCATTTTTGTATTCACAGATTCTGACTTTCTTCAATTTGAAGTGCTTATGTCTCACATTTGTTCCTGTAGACCTTTTTACAGGAATGCTTCAAGAAGGATAATGGCTTGGGGTTTATATCTACTGCATGCAGAATCACACCAAGAAAAAAGTGGGGTTTTTTCCTACAAATGTATGTTATCAAATATGTGACAGTACGTTCTTATATAAAGCACTCACCTGTTGAAAACCATTTTTGTGTTGTTGATGTGGTTTGTATCTGTTGACTTTTTAGACTTGGTAACGTGGAGTTGTATTGTAAGCTTTGCCCTGGGTGAAAGCCCACCAGCTGTAGCATCTCTCTTATTGCGGGCTACTGTGGTCAGAGGGTGCTGCGTTGGGACCATTGCATTTGGTAGCCAGAAGCTCGTTAGTTCTCTCCTTTCTCTCACTTTGAGTATGAAAATTTAGGTTTCTTACACTCCTGAGGCATAGTCCTGAAAGGCCTTCTCCTCAGAGCTAGCAAGAGAAATTCGATTTATCTTGTGAATTAGTGGATGAAATGTCAGGATGGGAGCTAATCTCAGATACACTGCTCATTTGGGAAAGCGGCCCTGGGCTCAGAATGCATACAGATATACAGATAAGTAATGATTTCAAAATAAGGACAATAGTATGCCACTCGTAATGCAAGTGCAATAAGTAACTCCATGCCTGTTATCTGATTTTAGAGACCCTTTAAATTCACTCCTTAGTAGATGACCTGAAATTTTGTCATGGACAAAGTGAAGTATGCAAATCCTGTAACTTCAATTTATGCTGCGAATTTGCATATGTGTATATAAATAAAAGCTACAAAACCCGCATACAGATAGACAAATGCTGTCTCAATATCCGCAGACCTCTGTTTGGATATTTCGGGATTATGTTGGATCCTAAAACTAAACTGAGTTTTCATCCAACTCCATATGTTTCTGTGGTGGTGCTCAGAGTGAACTTAAGATTTTCATCTCCCTTCTATACATGAGAGGGGGCAAGAATGGAGGCCAGATTCTGCCTTCTTTGATATTTTACAGATTATCTGTAAATTTTCTCTATTTTTGGTTAAAGTTCATGTCATTTTCAGTGCCACCTCCAAAGACTGATTGATATTGATGACTTTTTATAGAAAACCAGTTTTGCCCTTTAGTATCCCAACCCTGTGAAATTATAAGTGAGTAAAAATCCCCAAATCCAATGAATTAGGTTATAGGTTGCATTTATATAGTCAGACAAAAGACCAAGTTGTGTTTTACTTAACAATCTATTTAATAACCAATATGGGTGATTAATTTTTTTCATGTCAGACTGTCCCTGAATCTTACTTTCTTGGATTATTTAGGCTAGTATTTAGAGTATATTTTATCCTTCTAAAAATCTTGCTGACCAAAACAAAATCCATTGTACATATATTTTCACATATCTAAATGACAATTTTCACTGTGGTCATGGGCTCTCCGTGGAGGCCAGCAAGACAATCATCTGATTAACATTTTCTTCCCTTAGGTGTCCTACAAGTAATAGATACAAGGAAAGTTGTGCAGTTCTTTGATTAATATAAAACTAGGTCATCAGTGGCGTCCTTGTGTGCTAGGACTTTGAGGTGTAAAACCAAATTTACTTCCCCGTATCACTTCAGTAAGAGCCAATCTCCTGTTACACAAAACCCCACAGAATTTTTGTTTGATTAGGGTTCCCAAAAAGTTTCCCTAAGGTTCTTCCTCTGTGTTTCATGCTATTACAGCTGTGTTGCTTAATGAATACCAGGTGATGTCTCCTTCAAGGACACATTTTTTTATAAATTCTCCGTAAAGCAATAGCCTGCAGTGCTCTTGTAAAGACTGTTAGAAGGCTGGCAAAGTTTGGCTTCCTCCCTCATGTAGCAGAATTTGGCTCAATACAGGTTTGTGCTACATAAACTACTCCCCAAAGGTTTTTATGAGCTGCTGTACCAGAAAGCTCCACTCCCTTTTGGGTAATAACCACTTATGATTTCGTGCATTAAGAGACACATACATCGAAATGTATTGACCTGAGAAGTTGTCTGAAGAACAATCTACTTCAATATTTACTGAAAACAAAAATAAACCCTGTTGATCAGTAAAATACAGAGATGACAATGTGCAAGTTCCCCCCACCATCACCGCTTGGGCCAAAAGTTTAGTTTTCTGCATCTGCCTCTGAATGGGTATTATGAACAAAAATTTTCATAAAATGAATTGCAGATTGAACTCCCAGGGTACTCTGAATTTCTCATAGGTAATTTTGAATTTGGGGACAGCTATTTTGATCTCTTACCACCACATTACAGCTATGTGAAGGATTCGTATGAACAGCTGGTAAATTTTACTTGAAATTTGTTAATGAAGTCCTGAAATCTTAGTGAATCCTGCAGAAACTTGGACTTAAATGCGTATATGTGATCAGACTGGATATAGCGTGGGCTCAGGGAAACCTATTATTGTCCTCTGAGAAGCTAAACAAGATGAAGTCATGTGCAGGTCTGATCTCATTAATTAGCATTGTTCCTGATCTCAATGTTGTTGACCTCTGAGGAGGCCTAAAAAAACAAAAGTGAAGTGTCATGTCAATTCACAAGTCATACTTACAGTAGCATTTTACTTTCCTGGTAATATTCTTAGTTATTGTTACAAGCGGAAAATAGTGTGTATTAAAAGACAGCAAATGGTTTAACAAGTTGTAACACCAACATCTCGTGGCTGCAGTTGTAGAGAGAGCTATTATACTACTTTGCAGCAGTGTAACAAGACTTATTTTGTTTTGGTTTTAAGACAGCAAATATTTGTTTCAAAGAGTGAAATAGCTATAATAGCATTCCAGGGTTAGTTTTTTTCTTAAAGTGTGATATTTCATATTATCTTTTATACTCTGAGTATATTTAAGTGGTTTGTGACTGACCACAGTAACTTCACTGAAGGATTTAATCATGCAGATCTACAAGTTTTTTTTCAGTAATGACTGATGAGTTTATTGAATGTATAGGTGAGCTAAGGGAAGTAAAGCAAGAAAACTACAATTTTCGTTGCCCCAGTGAAATTTTTGTTTTAACATCTCTACCTACAAATGTATCGTAAAAGAAAAAAATTTGAAAGGAAGTATGTCTGAAGCATAAACTACAGTAACAGAATGTCCTAACTTTTATTTCCTGATTCCTCTTTTCTGCTTATTTTTATTTCTCACTGTCTTCTATTTATTTTCTCTGTTTGAATAACTTCAAAATATTAAAAAACCTAATGCTTATGTTTTAAGCTAATGGCCTCTTTGAGGAGGAAGGTAGAACTTTTGTGTTAGGGTTTTTTTTCCTTTCGTTTGCTTGTTTTACAGATCTGTAATATGATATTCCCTATATTTTGTGAATATTTTCATAGCAAGTTCATAGACAAGTAGAAAAAGATAAATTATTAGCCTTAAAGCTGTGTTGCTTTAGCAAGAATTTCTTTTGTAGGGGAGGAAGGAATGATACGACAATTTATAAGGTGTATGGTCTCCACTTTGTCTCTCTGGCTAATTCTAAATAAGAGATGTATTTGCACGCAGTTTCCATATACCAGTTTTACCTGTATCATAATAGTAATAATTAGCATTTTATTCTGTTGTCCTTAAAAATATTCATAGTTTAGGGATACACTGCTGCACTACACAAAACCTCTTCAAGGTCTTGGATGGGTGTTTAGTTTGAAGGTACCAAAGAGATTCTGAGAAACAATGTAACATGCATAAATGAAGCTGGGAGGTCAAGTGTGCCCTCCTTGCTTAACGTGAATAAACATCTTATGGGATGCTGAAGTGCACGTCTAATTTCCTTTTATTATTAGAGTTCATGTCAATAAGTACTTTTAACTGACTGAACCATAACACAAATCCTGCTAGATATTACATCTATAGTCTTTTGCAAGGTCAGATTTTTTTTTTGCCCGTGGAAATAATGAATTATCTTCATTAAACATACTGGCAGCTCCTAAAATGATTAATTCGTCATGCCATGGACTTGCAAGAAAGAGTAGCATAAGTAAAAGAAGCTGTTAGATCAAAATCTTTGGCGAGAAGTGATAAAAGAAACTGTGCTGGTTGTGAAGAGAGATGTACCTGGAAACTCCAGAGACAGAATTCAGTGTGGATGGAGATTCCTATAGTGTTGTGCAGAAAGATAAAACTCGCTCACAGAAATTCGGAGGTGGAGAATGGGGAGCATATACTGTTATCAGTGGGATAGCCTTAAATTCTTTGCTCTATAGTTGGCAAGTTGTCATTACTAGAAAAATAATTTTATTTTAAAATAAAGTTGCAAAAATCCCTTTCAATTGAGTGTTCACAAGCTCATTTATTTTGATTTAAATAGAAACATGAGTGAAAGTGTGTTAGCATTATGTTTCAGGTCTTAAGTTTCAAAACAGGATATTTAAAAGAACTGGGAAAAGCACATAGGGAAGTTGCTGAACAAAGAAACTGAGGATGTTTTGAGAGGGAGGGGAGCACCATTACCTTCATCATGGAAGAAGCTATCTGAAACTAGTGGCCAAGGGAAAAAAACAATAAGAAGTGTTTCCTTATTTAGCTGGATGAAATGATCATCCTCCAGAAATTATTTAGAATTAGGGAGCTTGTCTGTTCCATTCCTTCTAGGCTAATCAAAAAAGAAATCCATTAAAAGATAAAATGGAAACTGCTAAAAGCAGGGGTTAGTTACATATAATAGGCGATGTTTTAACAAACAGCTTTTCAGCCAAAGGAACAGCAAAAAACAAGGAATGAGATATGCCAAGGGAAGATTAAATAGCAATTTCGTTATAGGCATTTAGGTGTAGACTGAAAGGTGCATTAACATTATTTCTTCTGTCAGTAAGGGTGATAGAGCTGACTATGAGAGCAAAGGTGAGGCGTAACAGGCACTTAGTGACTGCAGGATGTATGTCAATGTCTACCAGTTGGAGTGATATGGGAGGCATGGAATAGTTGCTGATAATTTTCCCCTTCACATAAATATTATGTGCAGTGGCAAGACCTTTGTTTTGACTTAACATTTGTAAATACCTAGATAAAAATACTGCTAGAGAGAAAAATTAGAAATGTGGAGGTCAGTAAAAAGTTGCATGGAATTTTATATGGACTTGGCAGAAGCAGATGTTGTTAAACAAGCTCTACCCTAAAAAAAAAAAAAACAGTGAAGACTGTTTAATGCATGAAAACGTGGCAGATATCAATATGAGATTAAATAAAGCACGGTGCCACATGAGAACTTATGAAACATGAACATCAAAGAACTGAGATGGACAAAATATTGGGCAAGGGAGAGACTTTTGTGGTGAAAGGAGCAGTACTGGACAGGGGGAATTTGCATTCATCAGAGTCAGTCTTCAGATTTGTAGTGATTTAGTATTTCATTGTCAACCCTAGCATAAAGTGTAGGAGTATGCTAAGGAATGAATCAATGTTTTGGAGATATCTAGAGTTCAGAGGAGGACTAGATCTGCAGAAATGGGAAGAAGTTTAGCTTTACAATGTGCAAGAGATCAGTGTGCAAGTGTGCTAGTGCTTGAGGACTTATTCAGATTATTTCTGTTTATTTTGGAGCTCTCTGTTTGAGAGAGAAATCTGGGTAACTAGCTGAGTACGAAATTACTGTGAAGGCTCATAATAATGGTTCGAATGTAGGTGAAGGCCACTTGTAACACAGAACATGCAAGGACAGAGATCTCCTTAGATGCAGACCAAGCCCGGTGTGTGCCTGGGAAGCCTGCCTGCTGGCAGAAGTGGAGTGGGCTGCTCTGCCTGCTCAGAAGGCTGGCCAATGCCATGGCTGTGTGCCCCGTATGCATCCAAGTCATCTGTCCCAGAGCTGCCTGCTCTCAGATCAGCAGCCCAGAAGGCACTGGGGGTTGAGGCTGGGATGAGTCAGACTGACAAGCAGCTGCTGCTGAAGGGAGGGGGATACTCTAGGAGGAAGGTAGGGTTTATGCCTGAGTGGACAGGCATGAGGGAGATGTGCCAAGCTCCAGTGACACCTGTAAAGATGAACCTTCTGCCACCTCTTGTCTGACCCCAAGGCTTTACTTTGTGTACTTGGTTCTTCCTTCTTGCCAGGGAAATCTCTGCATGTCTACCAACAGTCCTTCTCCCAGAGATCACCAGACCCTGCAGCTTTCCTCTAGGCTTGGTCATCATTGTCATCCAGGATAATCAGACGGCTGGAGGAGGACAGGCTGAGAGAGTTGAGGTTGTTCAGCCTGGAGAACAGAATGCTCTGGTGAGACCTTAGAGCAGTGTTCCACTACTGGAAGTACTGGGGGCCTAAAAAAAATTCAGAGGGACTTTTTACAAGGGCATGTCCTGGCAGGACAAGGGAATGGCTTCAAACTGAAAAGGGGTGAGTTTAGATTAGATATTAGAAAGAAATTCTTTCCTGTGAGAATGGTGAGGTATTGGGGCAGGTTCCCTGGAGAAGCTGTGGGTTCGCCATCCCTGAAAGTGTTGAAGGGCAGATTGGATGGGGCTTTGAGCAACCTGGTCTAGCAGAAGGTGCCCCTCCGTAGCAGGAGGGTTGGAACTGCATGATCACTTTGAAGGTCACTTCTAACCCAAACCATTCTATGATTCTATGATCTTCACTCCTCTGAAGACCTATGATCCCTTCCAACCCTCTCTGTTTGTACTGATGAAATTTCCAGGACCCCTGACACGTCCTCATGTCTGTGAAGCGAAGTTTTACTTACATGGTGAGAATGCTTTGTTTGACATGGAAGGGGCAAAAAATACATTTTACTGCAAAATCTTGCTGATTAAATTTTATCTGAATAACTGTGTAAATCTGGTCAGTCATTGGCAGAGTAAGGTTCACATTTGGCAAAGGGCACATAAAAGAATGAGAATGTATTGATTGTACAGCTTCTTCTTAAGCCTGGAAGGTCACAAAATGGCTCTCTATATGTGTGCAGGAAACTGAACTGAACTGAACACCAGAGAGGGAACAACTGTTTGAGTCAAACAGAAACCACCAAAGGATGGTGGTGGTATATACACACGATGACCCACACATGGATAGTTATGGGCTGGAAAACAGAAAAAAAAATTATTACTTTCAATTACAGGAGGTTTTAGAGCAACAGTCCAAGATTGGTTGTCATATTAAATTTGCTAAGTTTATCTAAGAGCTTATATGATGTGGTTATGTGTGATAACAAGGGAGAAATATTTGTGAACCTAGAGGCCTCTTCCAATCTAATTGAGGAAGGCTTCTTATAATACAGTAGACATGAATGATTTTGCAGAGTTAGTTCTCAGTCTCAAGAGCTTTCTTAAGAGTGAAATTTATGTCCTTTTATGTATAACAGAACTTTTTCTGAACTGTCATGTGGTTTCCTAGGTTTTTCTTTACTTTCTGAATTACCATTTTGTGGTTTTTGAGAATACTCTCACATATCATTGTTTAAAATTAGAAAATTGATCTTCTAGCTGTTTGTGATGAAGTATTTTATGAAATATTAACATGCTTGAATTGTTGTAATGGAGAGAAATGAGGAAGGTAATGCTTCAGAGGAGGTAGAATGGACTAAGGGAGGGAAGAACAACAGAAAGATCAGTGTGAGAGAAATCTCTGTTTATGTAAACCAAGCTTCTGAATATTATGAGTTATCCATAGATACCGTACTTTGGTGATAAAAGTACACAGGCTTCATATATATCCTACCCTCAATTTTAGGATTAAACATGTGCTAAATTTTTGTCTGCTTTGATCTCAGTGGGAGTCTTCCTTCTTCAGTGGAATCTGTTTTGGGGACTGTGATGTGAGAAACCATCTCATTTTAAAGCATACTCAGGAGATCAATTTAAGCCAATTTAGTTCGGTGTCCATAGGTATGATGTTTCAAATCCCTATGTAAGGTTTGTCTCTGTAACATCTGTTTTTAAAGCCTGAATTCTATTAAATTTCTAAACTCACCAAGTTAGAAATGTTTTATGCAACATTTTACCCCTGACTTACAGACTGTGAACTGCAGGATCTGCAGTGAAATACCAACAGTTTAACTAGGTTGTGCCAGTAGCTATTACTATAAGCTTAGTCTGGGTTTCTAGCTAACTAAACTATGATATTCGTACATTAAATGTATAATTTATAAGTAAATGTAGAAATATAGTAGAATTTTAGGAGTGTATTAGGTTTAATTAGCTAACAAAAGGGTATTTTTCTTTTTGCTATTCGTGTAAATTAATTTACTGTTGGATTCACTTAATCCAAACTGCTTATTGTTGATTAATTTCCATTTCTAAGGGCCAAATGTTGCAGTCTTTAGGGAAAACACTCATTCACTTCACTTGGAGTTTTGCTTGGATGAATGCCATGAGATTTGCCCCTAAAAGCCTTTGAATTTATACCTACACCAAGCCTTAACAAATATTTCTCTGCTGCATTAATGAGCTGCCTCTCTAAACTCTTGAGTGTATTCCCTTTGCAATCTACAGTGCTTGGCTATCAAAATATTTTTCCATTATGAACATTCATTCTTTGCTATGTTTCATTTGCTTTATTGTAATTCAATTTTAATTTAACATTGTAGTGCAACATAGGAATAAATTTCACTTGGTCCCAGTATTCTGGGTCTTGGACTTGGCTATGCTAACATATAAGAACAACAGGTGAAGTTTATAGTGATGTTTTCTGCACTATACCTTCAAGCTTCTTGACTCAGGAAAGCATCTGTGAGAAAGGCACGATGGGAAGATTTGCTTGACAGAAGATTTTCTATTGTGAATTGTTCTTTAACATTCTTTCAAATTTGTTAATATCCAGGACACTAAAAATACAGAGAAGGAAGAGTTGATCCCTATCTATGAGCTTTTTAACAGCTGTATCATATTAGAACAGTTCATGTATATATTCTGTGGCCCATTGTAATCTCTGTGACAGTTTTCCAGATTCCAGGTGAAGAGAGTTTTCCTTTGTGAAAATATAACCAAAAAAGATTACTTTAAAAAGAAGATTTTAAAACCTCTCCAGGTTGTATTCCTTCTTTATAGAACCTCTCCTGCTTAGGAGCTGCAATGTGGCATTATATCACTGCACCTCTAGTTACAGATAGACTTTCTGAGCCATGCAGAGAGATGCCTCTTGAAAAACAATGCTTTTCTTCTTGGGGAGAATATATCTGAGTTCAGCCATGCCCCTAATGCCGGTCATACAGTCCCATACTCCTCCAAGGACGTAATTCAGAGGCAGTTTATCTCAGAAATGCATTGCTGACTTTTTTTTGCTAAGAGGCAATTTTCACTTTTCTTAATAAAAGGGCGTTGTGTGCCAGGGTTTAAGAAGGACACATGGTTTAAGATTGCTGGCATTTTGGTAGCTCTCTTTTCAGATAAGATCAGTCACCTGAAAATCTCGGTTGCTGCTTCTGTGAAACTAAACACCTGATGTGAATCTGTTACTGTGAGCTTTCTTGCTCCTTACTTCTGAACAGTTTCATTTTTATCATTGTCATCATCACTGCTTGCCTTACTTAAATCAAGATGCTGCTTGGCGCCCCAAGGGTAAAGAATGGAAAAGTCAGTCTTCTAGAAGAAGAAGCTGAGATCTTTCAGAATGAAGATCTGTTCTGAAAAGCCAGCATTTCCTTCATTTGACAATCCCAATGTGCTTTCTCTTGCCTCTCCATCCTCTGTGCCTCATATGTTTCTCTATGCATTTAAACTGTGTGTTTTGCTTAAAGCCTGCACACATCTTGCCTCTATTACATTGATCCTGACAGGAAAAATTGCTTTGCTGTCCTTCAAATCCCTGGTCATTGCACTTGTCACTTGCATTCCTTGATGAATAGATGTGTATGGCTCAGTTGTGTGAGATGTAATCTGCCTCTATATGGAGTGTAATACAGTCCACTAACTGAAGCTGGCTTCTAAAAGAGAAGTAGATGAGATAATTGAATGCAATGAAACAAACAAAAAAAATAGACAAGATGAAATCCTATTTTACTTCTCTTTCTTTTTCCAAGCATTTAGAGCATAAACTGTGTAATTCCTTCATGACAATATCATTTTCAGTAACTTACTGAAAAATACAAATAAAATGTCAGTTCCCTTGGGAGCCATTAGCCTCGAGCAAATTGATGATGCAGTGGAAAGAAGAACATGCTGTGAAAGCTGGTAGATGAAATGCATCAAACTAAAACATACATGCTTTTGAGATTCAGAACATATTCCAAAGAGGTATATGATTTTGGGGGCAGCAGTGTTTTTAATTTGTATGTATACATGCTTTACTATTATTTATGCTGTCATGCTCCTACTCATAACTTTATAATTGAATTTTTTTAGCATCAAGGAACTGTAAGAAATCTAAGTCATATCCATCTGGTATAGAGGTCCATGTCTGGCTATAGCAGAGAGAGCTGAGTTGCATGTAACATGTTTGGCTGACTCTGGGAGTGGTGTTAAACATGAAGGCTATTCTGATAAATGTTAAGAGTCTCCAAGGGCTTGAAACATTCACTGTCTTCATATATTTTTAGATATTCTTTCCAAAGCCATACCAACATGACTTCTTTCCTCAGAGAACTCATTTTAACACATTCGATGGCACAGGGTTTGGACAACTTGCCAGTATGACAGATGTAAACAATCTCTGACACAAATCTCATATTCAGATTTCCTTTTGATTTGTATATGTATACTTACATGATTTTAACTGTATATAAACATGTAAAGTGTGCACGCACCCTATTAACAAAGGATATAAAGATTCAATAACTCCTGTGCTGTGAAGTTTAGAGGTTAGAGAGGTCTAACCTAACAATAATGCTAGGGCTTTTAAAAGCAATTCTGAAGATGGGAATTATGTCAGATTATATGACTACATTAATCTTGCTATGGAGTCATAATATTGCCAATTTATTTTGATGATCCAAGTTCTTAACTTTCTTATTTCAGAGTAGTATGCAGTGGTTTATATTTTAATGTCTGTTTGTCCAGCTGAATCTGGCCTGCACAGCATGTGCTCAGCAAGCTTGAAATGTGATTTATAGATAGTTTTGTTGATCCACAGGCAGGAAAGCTACAGATCTCACTTAAACTTGAGTATAAAAAAATACATTGGAGACCCCCTTTTGCTTAAGGTTTTTATGCCCTACTGAACATTTCTCCCCTCCCTGGGATTTCAAAGTAGACTTCTTGTGTGGTTAAAGTAGTGCCTGTCTTTTCTCATCTCATTTTCACATCTGTTTTTGTTACCACTCTAATTTTAAACACTGTTACTGAGGTGCAGATTTGCTTGACTTTCTTATAATAACCTGTAAATGCAGTAGTCAGTACTGTAATCTTCCATTTTAAGAGCCTCCCATTGATGAAGCAAAGACACTGACACTCTGATACTGCTGCTGTCTTTAGTGGCTGTGAGCTCCCTTGCTGCCTTAGTGCTCTTATTTGCTCATTTTTCACACCTTGGTGAACAGCAGAAGTCAGTCAGAATAAGCCTGGTATTAGAAGCCAACTCATTTGAATTTGGGGGATATTTTACATTGTATGTTTTAATTTTCTGCTTAAAATAGTTTTCTGCTTTATAGTGTCTGGAGGGAATCAGATTAGAAAAGAAGTGGGGGGAATCTCTGAGCTGAAACCAAAGGCAGCAAATTTTCTGTTGGAAAGGAACATTTTTCTGCAACTGTGCAACTGTGAGCCAGTGCAGCAGAATAACTGTCCTGACAGGATATGAACTCTGAAAGGTTTTGGGGTGTGATGCATCTTTCTGAGTCGCATTAGTCCAGTGCACACTTACTGCTGACGTGATGCACAAGTGTTTCTCATCTCCTTGTCCTGCCTGCTCAGTGTTTCTGGAGAGTATCTAAGGGCTTTTAACTCACTGTGTTCCAGATCCAAATTCTTGTCTGAGTGAGCATGTTTGATAAATAATATTCTCTGCATATCCTTAAAAAATGTGCTGGAATGCTTACTGAAACTCCACAAGGGATGCAATCATTCTATATGCAAAATATGCTGAAATCAATAGTAAGAGAGTGTGTCCTGCTAAGTTCAGTAATTTTTATCTTAGTCATTAAATGCCAACACTGAGGATTTTCTGGTTTGCCTATTAAAATTAACAGAAGGTAGATAACCAGATCCCTTTTATGATCTATTTTTTGAAAAACTGTTTTCACTATGTCCTAGAAAAAAAAAAAAGTTATTTGCCAAGGAAAGTCACTAGGTTCAATATTACTTTCATATTTCTATTTTGTAATGAGTGTGAAATGTAAACTAATATAAGCAGTAAAGAGTTGCTGGCATATAGAACTTTATTTTTGTATTTTTGGTATTTTATTAAAATTTGTGTAAAACTTTTAAGAGGCAATTGCAGAGCAATGAATGCTCCCATAGACTTTTTGTTTTGTAATTTTGATTAAATTTGAAATGACCAAGTTACTAGAATTTAAGGCATAAAGTTTGTTTCTGTATACTAGAAATTCTGTTTTCCTGCTTTATGAATATTTTTAGCGTTTTAAATAAGTGTTAATTTTACAGAAGAAAATGACTTCTAAATCAGATTGTTATCTGATTATCCTCTAAGTAACATTTTCTCCCACTTAGCTAGGGATTTGGCTATATGAAAGATATCTCAGTAAACCCTGGAGCATCTAGCATTTAAAGTGAAAAGCAGTGTAGCTGAAGGATTTAATTTCCTTTGTGAAATTGTACAATTGTGTTAGTTATGTAGGTTTTCTAAACCAAAATACATGATAAATGATAAATACTGGTTTAGATCATCTTTGGAAAGAGACTGTTCTGATAGCAGTCTAAAGTACCAGGTTTTGGGGAGATCTGTCTGATGGATTGAGAGACTTTATTTCCTCCTGATGTTTGTGAGAACTGAGAATTTTTGGAACCTGCCATGAGGTGCTCAGCACAGTATCACATCCCAAGTGAGTATGGACCTATGCAACCCATAGATCCAACCCCTGCATAACCAAACCAGAGTGTATATTAATCCACAGATGGGGTCAAAGTCATTCTTTTAACATTTGTTTTGAGTTAAAGGTCAAATTTTGGCCACTGCTTTATAGACTTCTTTTGTTTTTCACACCAGGATATATTAAATATGCAGTAAAAAATACATAAAGTACTTTGTTTTAAAATACTTTTTTTATTCTGAAGAAGTTTTTAAAAAATAAATTGCTCAGTCACATCTGAAAAGTTGTTCAGCAAATGTCTCCCTAATAGATACCATAGCAATAACATGAATTGTAGAACTATGGGGAAGGGAAAAAAATAAGCACCAAGGCAAACATTAAAATTATTAATTTTTGCTTTTCTTGTTAGAAGCACATGGGTTTACAAAACACAAAATATGTTTGCTCTTTTTCATGTCTCCTGCATTTCATTGGTTTTTTTATTTGCTCATTATTAAGGTTTAAGGACAAAAAAAGTATGTAAGTTCTTGATTTCAAGCATGTTTTGATTTGTTGGTCAGTTAATTGGTTTTTAATTGAGTTGAGAGTGAGCAAAGGAAAAATTGGGCATAACTTTAAAATGAAAAGTTTAGAGCTCATAGCTGAAGGCTGATAGACAAGCATCCTCCTTGTGTGGATAAAGAGGCAATATAACACAAACTGACAAATTGGTTACATGGATACTTCAAAAAAAAAATAGATGTGAAGGTCAGGATCTAGATCATATATATTTCTAGGTATATGCTGGACCCTGCAGGAAAACACAGTCAAACTTTGGATTAATGAGTGCTGAACTGAGCTGAACTATTTCTGTCTCCCTTTAGCCTGGGTTTTTATCAGATATTCCATTTATTCTGTCATACAGAACTTCTTGCCTATCTTCTGTCTGGCAAAAATGTACCTTAAGCTGTATGTCATGGTTCAGTATAGTTTGGGTTTTTAGTAAAGAGGGCATCAGCCACGGAAGTGGTTCTCTTGCAAAGAAGTGCTTACAGCTTCCTCTATGACCTAACAGAACCTATCAATTGGCTAGTTTGAATATTGGCAACTTTTTAAGCTACTTAAGAAGCTTGACGCACCTCTGTGATTCACATTTAAGAACGAACAAGCCCTGGGAAAGCTCTCTAGTCTTCTGGCTTTCGGACAGGTAACTGGGGGGGCCTGCAGGCGGCCCAGCGGGGCCGGGCCGGGTCAGCCGTGGCGCAGCCCTGTTCTGTGCGCAGCCTCCCCGCAGCCCTGCTCCGTGCAGGCAGAGTCGGGACTCATCTGGGGCTGCTGCCCCACTGCCCGGCAAAGCTCATGTGACCAACAGCGATAAGCAAATTCCAGCTGCGGGCCCCGGTGAGATTAACCCTTTAGTGCTGTAAGTTTCCTTCAGAACAGATGACATTAAGTAAAGAAGGAAGAGCTGAAAACCTGAGGGAGGAGAAAGAGGAGATGCTTCAAGCCTAGAAGCTGAAATTCTGTTGTAAAGCTATGGTGATGGACTATGATACATCAGAGTACCTGTTGTAATTTCATGAAAGCATGGGGGGTGGAGCGTTCAGACTGCAATTCTGAGCAAAAATACCTGTGCTGAAATAAGCAAATGACAGTAGCTGTAATTTGATGAGGACCCTTGCTCCCAGGGAAGGAGAAGACCTCTATTCCTAGAGATGAGTGATGAGGACCCTTGCTCCCAGGGGAGGAGGAAGGCCTCTATTCCTAGAGATGAAGATGCTCCCAGAGATGGGTGAAGAGAACCTTTGTTTCTGAACAGCTCAACCTTAAAATGGTACCCCATTAGCTCAAGATTGGACCCTCGAAAACAGTTGTGGGGAAAGCTGTAAGATGAGGGAAGGGACTCTCACATGTGAGCATAGAACCATCCTGGGCACCTGTCTTGCTGTGAATTTGAAACCATGAGAGAACCTCTTGTGGAGATGTCTCCATAGCCTGAGCAAGAGAGACTCCTCTCCCTAAATGAACTGAAAAAAGAGATTATTATAGAGGTGGTAAACTGACTGAAAATCTCAAGGGTTGTATTTTTACATTGTCAGTGGGGGAAGGGACAAAGGTGGGGGGAGAAAAGTGTTCTGAAGGTGTGGTCTGATTTTTTTTTTTCCTTTCTTTTAGGTCTGTTAATAAACTTCTTTATATTCTTTTAAGTTTTGTGCCTGGTTTGCTTTCTCCTAATTCCTATCTCACAGAAGCAAAATAAGTAAGGAATGGATATTTTGAACCGAACCACTACACTGTATTAAAACATAACAGGAAAGTTCTGACAAATAGCAAACAATCCTTGAGCACTGACAGAAGTTTTGACACGTAGCAAAACTGTCTTGCTGAATGCATCTTCCAACACACCACCTTTAACATGTGCTAGGACTGCACAGCCTCATATGTTTTCATATTATAGTGCAGATTATGAGTACTATATCTGCCTTTACCATGAAGTTAGAGAAACTATTTAATGTGCTATGAAAATGTAAAATAATTTGGATGAATAACGGAACATGAATTTAATTCAGGAACCCTTAGGGGTATATTCTCATTTCAATGAGAGGCGGTTTATCCTTAATGAGAGGCTTATGCATAGCTGTCTGTGCACCGAAATGAGAATACACTCAAAACGACTTAAACTTGAGAGCTACGAATAATCTATTTAGAGTTTTTGTAGTCAAAGGAGACGGAATTTTAAAAGTAACTAGTTAGCCCTTATTTGCATAACAAAATTAGCCGAGATTCAAGTCGTGGAGGAAAATTCAAAAGGCTTTGTCACCTCTATTACATGCCATCTGATCAAATGGTACCTGAAGGCAAATGGACTGATCTTTTTCCCTATTTAAATATTGCTAAGTACATTTTATAAAATTGATTCTTTTTTTTCCTAAGAATCTCGTTAGTAAAAAAAATAGTTTCAAGTGGCATTCTTTTTCCTGAATGAAACTGATCATAGTTACATTGCAAAAAGATGTTTACCAACTGTTGATCATTGTTCTCTTAAATGCAAATTACCATTTTTCTTTTAAGTGCAAATTGCTGGTTGTATCTTATTTTCTTTAGATACTTTCTCAATTGTTCTTACTATCAGTCTAGTCCCTTTGATTCAGACTTTTGCAATTTCTTACCTCCCATATAGGGCAAATCCATAGGAGTTCCACACCCTTGATTTGCATGCCTGTAGTTACAGTCACAGCATGCCTCTTTGATTCTCAGAAAGACCCTGGATTTTGGTTCTGTCTATGTTCAAAGAGTAGTTTCAGAGCAGAAGGAAGATGCTAGGCCAAGATAATAGTGGAGGTAGTAGAAGAGAAAGGGTTTACAAAATAAGAGCATGTGCCAAAAATAACTACTGGCAGTACTGGAGAAAATGTATTTTGAAATGTCGTGTAGGAGCATCAGTACTTTAACAGGTGGTTATTGCTTGTGCCCACATGCAGTGTTTAAAATAACTGCAGTTGATGCACTGAAGTTTTGTACACATTAGGTTGGCCAGGAGAGTGATTCAATGACTTCAGCTGTTTGCGGTTTAAACCAGACTATGCAGGTCTTATCCATTATATATTCAGCTTGGTAAGGTGGTTCTGCATGAGTTAAAAATTAAATACAGTCCACTTTTATTGTTGCATGAGATGTATGGTGTTAAAGACACAGATTTTAAACTTTTCTAAAATATTTTCTGCTATTTATTGTTTAGCAATAGCTAAATAGATGTAACTACTTTTTACAATTTTACTTGACAGTAGCTAAGATCATAGGCAAAGAAGGTATTTCAGTTCAGGCAGAACACATGTTGATTTCAGAAGATCTAGAAAGAATGCTCAGCATTTTAAGAAATCCTCAGGGTTCATACATGGAAAAATATTGCTGACTTCAGATAATTCTTACTTGAGTAACTCTAAAAGGCTATTGCTGATAATAATAATTTTAATAGTCATATTCACTTTTGAATCATATTTAGGATAGCTGTTGAAGTTAAACATTTTTTTCTGCTTCTTTAGGCAGTGGACACCCAATTTATAAATGCAGTCATGCAGTTTAAAATATCACTTACCTTTTACAAGAATTCATTTAATTTGAATTTTTTTTTTTTTTTTTTTTTTTTGAGGAAGGTGCAGGTATAAAAATAGCAGCAAAAAAACGGAGAAGTGAAGTGAGTCACCTCTGAGGCTCAAGGATTTTGGTTACTTGTTTGAAAGGTGCAAAGGACAGTCCATGGAGAGCAAAATCCTCTATGCTGAGATTGCCTCTGAGCTGTTAGGGATGTTTCTGACTGCTTAATTGTGTGCATGTTGTCATTAGTTCTTGAAATACAAAGCAGTAAGGCATGTGGCTGCATAGAGTGGAGCTTCGAAGAGCCTCAGCCCCAGGTCTATACCCTCTACATCATCACTGTAGAAAGACTCAATTTAAATGCTAAAATATGTTGTAGCCCAGATGGAAACCAGACCATGTGGATCATCCCACTGACTTCAGTTTTGCTTCTAGGGAGGGCATTTGCAAGTTCTTAGAAGCAACCTGAGTTGCCGTATCTGAAATGATTCCTGAGTCACAGTGTCACTCAAAGCAGGGACTTCCTTGCAATTTGAGACAATCCCCTCTCCTGTTATGTTTTATATTCAGATAAGTAAGACATGAGGGAGAAAATAATTTACTTTTATAAATTTTTTGTGAGTACTCTCAAAAAAGTCACTGAAGGCTAATCACTTTCAATTCCACAACCTCTTTTGAACTCTGTTTTTCCTCCCTTTTTCCTCCCTTCTTTTTTTTTTTTTTTTGGTAACTGAAATTTGTGGACTAAGCTTCCAGCTTTGCTTTCACTGTAAGCATGCCTCTCTGCAGGTTTTCTTGGCTAGAACATGATGAACTTAACCTTGGTTTGCTGTCTTCAAGTCTTAAAGTAGATGCTTTCTTTGTTAGCTGTAGCTGCCAAAATACATTATTATTTTTCTTAGTTGCACTCTGTTCTGTAAGGCAGGAACAAACAGAACCATGCTCAAAAGGAAAGAGGACAACTCTCTAGAAGAGATGGAATTCTTTAAAAACAAGTTAGAAATAGTCACTCCGTCACTCCTGATCTGTGTCATAGATATCAGCTAGTTTCATGCAAGTCTATCTGAGAGATGAACCACAAATTATTTTAGGCATGCTTTTCTTTTTTTTTAATCACTGTTGATGTAATGAAGGGATACATGATGGGACTGAAAAGTAACAGAACTAGTGCAAAATGTGTGTATTCAAACCATAATTATTTTTGAGACGTCAATAATATTGCAAATAAAATCATGGCAGGTAACCAGATTTATCTGCAATGGAACGTGAGGCAATGGGTACTATATTAATTTGCAGCAGCAGAGCAGGATTAGTACATGATTTCTATGTATATATGGCCATGCTGCAAGAAAAATACCCTGCCTTGCTCCTTCTTCATTGAGCCTCTCAAGGTCATGCTGCTCTCATGCAGGATCATGCCAAAGGCATTAGCTGTGCATAGTTGTTGCCATCCTCAATTTGGCTTTAAGCAAGGACTGTAGTAAAAGCTAAAGGCAGAATGACTTGCTAATTTTTATCTGAAGATCCAGACCTGCCATATTGTGCATACTTGAAATACTCTGGGAATGTTCAGTGTAGAATAAATACAATTTTTTACTCAGGTAGGAAAGCCATTTAAAATCCCGGAGATGAATGGCAACTAGCAGGATAAAGGACTTAATAAGCTGTAGAGAAAATGACTGTATCAAAGAAATAATTTGAAAGAGCTCAAAGGTAGCAAATGATAGATTTCTTTAGCTAGCAAAGATGACCACCTGGAGGCACCTGGACTGCATTGATTTTGATCAGATTCAGGAACAGGTCACACCTGCTTTTATGACCCTGCTCTTGAGCAGGCCAGTGGTCATACAGTTGTACATGCTAATGGGTCACCTGAATTAAGGGACAAGAGGGAGTTTTTCTGAAAAAGGCCAGGCCCAGCACCTGAAAAACAGCTTCCCCATTTCATCAGTACCTGGGAACAGGAAGCATAAATATTTATTTTTGTACTGTCTCGAGACTTGAATATGTGGCTGAAGTACACTATATCTTCTCAGGTTTCATGGTTCAAGCACGAAGGCTGATGGTTGTCTGGTGTCTGGAAACAGTGGGGTGCCCTGTGGTCAGCAGACTGCTTTTTGACATCACAAAGTAGTGGGATGCAGCTAGGAACTGAGCATTTGGGGAAGGACCCCTGGATTCAAGTGGGCCAAGTCTTTTTTCTCTTTATTTGTCAAAGTGTGTCTGTATCTGGTAAAGAGCAGAAGCAATTTGTTTAATACCAAGCTGGAAGCTGAGCCACAGCACCCATTTCTGTGAGAGAGCTGACCCACTGGGGTGTTACTGTGTTCCAGAGAACTCTGAGGGTACTGGTTTTGTGCTTCAGCAACACAGGGAATTGGAGAGGACCTGCCGTGGGCTACTGGCCCACAAAAAAGAAACTCATGTGTGAGTTAATGTGACGCCTAATGGTTCTGGTTTGGGGTTTTTTGTGACTTTTTTTTTCCTAGCGCCTCTCTAATGCATTTCTTCTAGAGGTATAGTTACAGGATCTGTTACACTTGCTCAGTGTTCAAGATTAGTTTTCAGTCAGTGGTTTTGAAGTTAGTCTCTTATAATTTAGGTCAGTGGAAAGCATATATACCTTGACATAACAGCTTTCTGAGCTTCTTTTGGTACTACAAATAGGATTTTCTAATGTTTGTTTAAATATTTCGGAGAAAGGGAGTGGAAGAAACAATATAAATGGTATAATTTATGAGTAATTTTATCATATTTTGGAACAAAATGGATATTTATTATTTGAACGTTATATTTGCTACTTAAGTCATCTCTAGTAGGAAGCTTCTAGTAGGAATAGGAAAAGAAAGGCTTCCAGCAACATGAAATTACCATGAAAAATGTATGTGCTTTTAGTCCTCAAATTCTTGTTTACTTTTGGGAATCAAGCATATATCTTAAGTAACAGTTTAATTTCTTTACTTGTAAATGCATGGAACTTTTCAGTTTTTCATGTGTAATGGGAAGAAGTGCTTATGGGGACAATGGATGCTGGTGAGAAACTTACACTAAGGTACTGGAAAAGTAAATATGTCTTTTTTTCTTGTCAGATATATTCATAACCACATACGGTCTGTTGACCTGCTGAATATTTAAACATCTTACAAATGGTGAGTTCTCAGTTGTCTTTAACTGAAATCAGTGATCTACTCCATAGAAATGTCTTTTATCTTAAAGAAAGTATAGGAAGGTATGTGGTACATGTGTGAGCAAAAGAAGTGGTCTGCTGCTTAATAAAGAGATCATTGCTATCACCATACCTGACTTTATTTAAAATTAGTAGCAACCAACTAATGCTAAATGTTGCATCCTTCAGAAACCTGCAAAAAGGATTGTGCTTTTTCCAACAGTCAGAAAATGCAAGCTCTATCAGAATAAGGAAAGATTAAGTTATTTTGTTGAAATAGATTTTTGGTGAAGGTGTCCTTGCTGGCAGTTGTATCCCACCTAAACCAACATACTGACTTCTTGGCTGCTTGTGTGGTCTTGGTGGTGGAAGCAAAGAGTGAAAAATACATAGAAGGGAGATAATAGAGTGAAGGGATTAGAAGAGATGAGGCAGCTGAAAAAAATGGGGCTTGAAGTAGCACAGGGATGTCAGGGTCTATGGTCAACACAAATGAATTGATGTTGTGTAGGCTATCACACAAAATTTGGCAGTAAAGCTGTCTTTTTTTCACAGCTAATACTGAAAGGAAGTCTACCACAGAAAGGGTAAAAAAGAGTGGAACTAGTGAAAAAAAAATGAGAGAATTTTTTTGATTAAAAAAAGAAAAGTAGCATTTTTTTCTAAATTTTCCAAGCATTATCAAGCACAGATGGCTGTTTCCAAATGGTTTGCCTCTAAAACATTGCCTACTTCTATGCTAGCTGAATTTTTCAAATATTTTCTAACTTCAGAGCAGATTGCAGTGTTCCAAGTGGAAGGTAAGAAGAGAGAGCTAGCCTCAGTAACGTCTATTTCTAGAAAAAAACTGGCAACATGTCAGCTGTACATAGATGGAAATAGATTTTACTGATTCTTTGCTGACACCTGGTCAGTAAGGCAATTGAGCAGCTCCAGTTCCTGAACTAAACTGAAATAAACTCCACAAAATCCTTCTTTTTTTTTTTTCCTTCACAACATTATCAGTGTTACCTCAGTCTTATGAAACTCCATCTTGCATAAATTGTACCCAGGAGGTCCTCATATCACCTCATCTCAGTTAAAAAGAGGAATGTGAAAATACTGCATCTGGGTCTATGTGTGTTACATTGATTCTCTTGTCATCCGTGACCTAATTTGGGAAACCTCTTCAGGTCTGCATTGCAAATAGTTTGGTACATATGGCTCTCCTCCCTCATGTCTTAGTCATATGCACACACGTGCTGTGTGGTGATAATACCAAATGATTAATATCTTTTGTTTTCTGTTTGAATGACAGCTTGTTTTTTATTTTCTTCAATGTGCACAGATTACCCAGTTCTGTAACATTAAAGGAGCACGGTGAAGTCTCGGACAATGCCCAGCAGGGCACTAGGACTTTTGAGCTGAAGCAGTCGAGACTGCTGTAAAGAGTTTGGGGTTGAAGAGAAGATACAAGTGGCTGAGACACCAATGGGCAGGACCAGTGGTACCCTAGTCAGGGCTTCTAGCAAGGAAGCCCTGACCTGTGGATGCTACCTGCCCAGGGGAACACATACTGAATTGAATAAGGAAAAAACTTGAGGAAGTAGAAGGATGAATGCATGACTGAGGTGGATGGATGGGTTTTCAGAGGTGTATATCACCTGACTCTGACTAGGTGATGGTGTGTCATAACAGTTAAGTAAACTTTTAGGTAGTTGGTTGTTGGACTTGAAAACATGAAGCTTACAGAGGCACTGAGAACTCTCAACTGCCTCGGAACATAAGGGTGCTCAGAGCAGTAACTCATTTTGGCATTTCCAAACATCTTCACATTTTAACAAAGGGATATTTGTGAGTATAATACCTATTAAAAAAAATAAAAAATACTTCAACAGTCTATTGCAGTTGGTGGATTCAGCGTGAGTAATCTGGAACATCTTGTACATGCCATTCGTATGAAAATCTGTGAGCACTTAATATAGCTTGCACAACCTAAATTGCCAAGTGATGCAAAGCAGATGAGGCCCAGCATGATTATAGGATCCCAGACTGAGGTATTGGAGTGATTAAAAAAAAAAAAAAGATCTCTTTAGACCTACTGCATATAAAAGACTTCAAGGTAATAAATACCAAGCCACAACAACAAGTTTTGAAACTGTAAGATAGACAAATGGACACACATCTTTCTGGCTGAAATGTGTAAAACATGCACTTGCAGGACTGAGGAACAATGTTTAGATTACATTTGCAGTCTTAGATATAAAAAACAGTCTGCAGCCCAAAACTGGGGACATGTATTTTTGAGGGAGGTATTTATCAGTTAATAATGAACAGAAGGAGCAGGCTGACTGACAAAGAGACCAGAAAGTACAGACCAGACAGAAACTCCTCAGGAAGGGGCTGTGGATGTTTTCTGGTGGTTTGTTTTTTTTTGGTTTTTTGTTTTTTTTGTGTAGGAGAAATGGAGGTGATAATAAGAGATTGTAATGTAAATTCTTTGTTTTATAAAGTAAAGAACTTAACTGCTTCTAGGTCATGAGGTCATGGCTGTCCACAGGTAAATTTAGCTAGGTTTTGTATTTAGTTGTTGGTAGCTGTAATGCTGCTCTTATCTTGCATTTTATTAACCCCAACAACTCTTTTGCATAATATTATATGATATATTTGCATTTTGTAATATTCTCATTTTCTTCTATAGCTTTTTTTCATTTATCTTACATGGTAGCTTTTCAACTAAAAGCAGATTTAAAAAAAAAAAAAAAGGATGTGAAGACTTATATCAACTCAGGCACACTGGAGGATGGGAGAAAACCATCTGACTCCTGAAGTGTTCCTGAATGTGATGGAGTAAATGTGATAGGCAGATGAGAAAAATTATGATGAAAAAAGATGTATTGAATTGATGATGATAAACCTGGCTGCATGTGTGGTTCTTTGGTAGCTCAGCAGAGACCCAGTTCTTCCTCCAGCCTAGTCTAAGCACTATGTGGACTGAGAAATTTGACTTGGTCTGAGGTACATAAGTAGCTTTAAATATAAATACTAAGTATTCATCTTTTATGTATAAATGAGACCTCTATCTTGTCCTTTGTAAAAAGAGGGGGGGAAAAAGCTGCTGAACCAGTTTTTATACCAGGACTTAGTAAGGGACAGTGAAAATAAATTCGGAGCCAAATTGTAAATGGGTCTGTTAACTGCATGATACAGTTGCTGAGACTAACAATGTGCTTATCTTCTTGCCTACATGGGGATTGGGAGGATGGATTTGCAGAGACTTCAGGTGCTCTGATCTTGTGTCTGCTCTTCTGAGCAAACCACACGTTCTGCACTGTGTGGTAAACCACACTGTGGAACAGATGGTGGTGTCTGAACTGTGTGTGCAGAGCAGGACATCCGTGTGTCTGAGACATGTCTTTTTCTTCCCTCCTTTGTTGCTTAGTCCTACCGGTACAACCCAAAACCGCAGGCAACTCTTAGTTGTTAGGATTTTTAATATGGTTTGCTGTGGAAGAGAGAATTTGACAACCATCTTAAGCAGCTAAAAATGATGTGACAGGTTCTATTTAAGTGAGACATTTAAATAGCTATTGCAGGGGACACTTCTGTCTTTTGTTTGCATCTTCTCTTGCAAGGCAAGAGGAAGAGTAAATGTCTTCTTTTGCTTGTCATTTTATGCAGGCACGAGACTTTTTTCCTTTTCTGAAATCTGAGATTTTAAAGATCAGTGTTTAAAGAAACACATTTCCATCACTGTGTGAGATTTCTTTTAAGGTTCCTCTGAAGTGATCTCACATGGAGGGGGAAGGAAAGGGAAGCTGCTTGTTGACTCACATTTGACTTCATTTGGGCTGACCGCTAAATCAGCAGCTTCTGAGTTTTACCTTTATTGTGAGAAAACTGCTATAGAGTGTCAAAGCACTGGGTGATGCTGCTGGGTTGTTCTTGGTTTTGGTTTTTGGTTGGGTTTTTTTTCCAGTTAAAAATGTTTAAGGACATAGCTCCTGAGTTTAGATGCACCTCAGAAGCAGCTCTCTGATTTGCTTCAGAATCAATTACAGTGCCCTGAGAAGTACACAGCAGGACTAATCAAACTGTGTGTACAGTTTGCACTCAGGTGTACAAAACCAAATGAGAAAATGGAGATTAGGTAGCTATTTCTGTAAATCTTTCTTCCAAAATTTCTTATAATTGTTATATACTTCGTTCAAAAATCAGTCAGCCTATCTGTAGGAACTGAGGGGGACATGACTGTGTCCCATATATTTTAGTTTTATTGGAGAGGCAGAATACACCACGGGGCGTCAGGAGTACATTGGCAAATGTAAAAAGGAGTACATTGTATGCCTGAAGCTGGCAGCACTCAAGACTGAGACTGAAATCAACACTCATGGTTGAAACTGAAATTTCACAAGTGAGGAAGAATATTCACATTTCTTCCTGAACTGTAGCAAATTTCCACTGGAAAAAGAAAATTCTCACCAGTACATTTGAGTACGCCTTCTCCCGTTCCCCATGAAGATTCTTACAGAGTAATAGAAGCTAGCTGTCAGTGGTAGTAGCCTGCAACCCATAGCTCAATATTTGCAATTTCTGCCATCTGCTGTTTGCATGCCAGAAAAGTTCCTTGGGAAACTCCATACCTGTTGAACAGTAGCTAGTAGCTCTCATTTAAAATAATAATTTAAGTCCATACTTACATAAATAAATAAATAAAGTTCATTTTTTTGGCTTCTTTATGGATGCCAGTGTAGAGTTCTGTTTCATAATGTAATTTCTTTGGGTTGATAAACAGACATTGGTCAGTTTACAGGATCATAGAATCATTTAGATTGGAAAAGACCTTTAAGATCATCAAGTCCAACTATTAAACTAATACTGCCAATCATGTCCCTAAGCACCACATCTACCCAACTTTTAAATACATCCAGGGATGGTGACTCTCTTAGCAGCCTGTTCAAATGCCAGACCACCTTTTGGTGAGTAAGGTTTTCCTAATACCCAATCCAAACCTCCCCTGCTGCAATCTGAGGCCATTACCTCTTGTCCTATCACTTGTTACCTGGGAGAAGAGACAGCCCCCCACCTGGCTCCAACCTCTTTTCAGGAGTAGTGGAGAGCAATAACGTCTCTCCTCATGGTGTAGCAGGTCCCTGACCATTTTCCCTTGGAGTATGGATTGTGGGGGCTTCATTCTTCTCCCTATTCCTGACTTCCAGCACAGGAAATGGGGAACCCAAAGAACTGGCCTTACTCTTAAAGACTGAGGCAAAGAAAGCATTAAGTATCTCACCCTTTTCCTCATCAGTTGTCAGTGTTTTATTCCCCACATCTCAAAAAGGATGGAGATTCTCCTTAGCACTTCTTTTTTTGCTAATGTATTTATAGGAACATTTTTATTGTCTTTTACAGCAATAGTCAAATAACATTCTAGTTGGGCTTTGGCACTTCTAATTTTCTTCCCACATAATCTCACAACATCCTTGTTGTCCATCGGGTTTGCATGCCCCTTTTTCACTGCTGCCTACCCAAAGAATCAGTAAGTAATCTGAGGTCTGTATCAGGGTAGGAAAGCTTTTTCCTCACATCTTGAGGCTACCCTGCATGGAGGTCCAGTGTGCCTTGGTGACTGAGTAGAATAAACAAAGATAAAACAACAGTAGGCATTAAGTAAGCTTTCAGTTTCAGAAGCTACTAAGTCAAGATAGCTGTCGAGAATCTAAAAAATGTCCCACCATTAATGTGCAAGCATTAACTGTTGAATAAAGAGGTTTATCTTGTGAGGGAAATTATTTAATAAATCAGCATTTTATCTCTTCTTTTCCCTGTCATTGTGATAAAAATAAGACAGGTGGATGATATGAAAAGAACTAACACACCATTGGTGTAAATATTAAAGGCTTCAAGGAGACTGTAGCACACTCTGTCAAAACCTCTCGTAGCTCTTAAACTGGTGGCCTCAACAGTGGAGGTACAAAGGGGGCCTGAATGGAAGGTAGTTTCTCAGTGGCACTTCCACTATCATGTTTAAGGGCATTATTAGAGGCCCTGCATCCAGCCCTGACTTCTTTGTTTGCAAATGAATTGAGGTGTACAGTTGGTGTGTCTGGCCAATGGAAATTTTTGGAGTTGCAAAGAAAGCTGGAGACTGAGATGCACCATTCTTGGGAGGCTCTTGGTGTGGGACCAAGAAGCGACTTGTGGTGGGTGATGTGAACTGGCCTGTGCACTGCACAGATCTTGGAGCATATTATCTTTTCTTCTGTGATCAGATTCTCTCACTAAGGGAGCTACTTAGATTGCTCCAAGCAGGAGTCTCTGTGCAAACTAGGATGTATGCAGTGTGGACACTGAGAGGCCAAGGACTGTGCAGTGGAACACAAAGGGAAATAATTTGGCTACGTAGATAGGAATCGTGATGTGTTTTGGGGCCAGAAACTCAAAAAAGGCTTTCCTAGCCAGGTTGCTCCACAGCATGCCCAGTAACACTGGAAGTAGAGTGCCTTCCATGACATGAAGTCATGGATTCTCCATATTTAGGACAGTTTTCATTCCTGAGCTGTTGGAGAGGTTTGCCTTCTGAATTATCTGTCCCCAATAGAGTGAATGTGGCATCCTAAAAGCAGCAGAATACAGAAGAGTGCTGCTTAAATTTTTCAGAAAGTTCATGAAACCTGGCACATTTTATACTTAAAAGTCACCTATAAATCCTCTCTTTCCATTAAAAAGGTAGTTCCAGCAGAAAATTCTTAGCTACTTAGAACACAAAAGAAAATACTACTATTCATGTTAACTAAGGCTAGATGATACAGAAATTAAGCTCTTTCAAAAACAAAATAATGTTTAGAGATAGAAATGATGGCAGTGCTTCTGTCCATGGGAATGAAAATGAACATTTGATCTGAGCTCATAATTTGGGTTTGGGTTTTTTCCTATAATGGTGTAAAATAATCACACTGACTCAGTCATCATTGTTTGGAAGTTACAGATGAGATTTTAAAGCCATGTATATTGATTTATATGAATTAAAGTAAATGACAAGAACCTCCTTTAAATCTGTCGAACTTAATTTTCTGCTCTGTGGAGCACAGTGATTGAGACACTGAAGCTGAATGACATTTTACACTGTGTGTACTTCCAGCTGCCAAAAGCCTGTGGCATTAGTTGAATCCACAGTAAACCCATGGACAACTAGTCAAGAAGATGCAATGCATAATTCTCTCTTGGCAGTGCTTCCAAGGGAACTTCAGGCATCGTTTTGCAGTGCCTACAATGGCAAAGCAATGGCATTCTTGATGAACAGTTTGGCAGAGCTGTACCCAGCTATTTCAAATATTGGCGGATGCTGCTGAGCGGTTTAAGGGTCATACTTTCTTTGGACCTCTGTAACATCAGAATCATACTTAGGATCAGTGGCATATTTGACTGTAGTCTGTCTATATCCAAAAGGGAGTATATAGCACAATATCTTTTTAGATAAGTGGTTAGTTGTATTCAGATTCTCATAGGTTATTCTATTGGGAAGAAAAAGTGATGAGAGAATTGCTTATAATAGTGCATCTTCATTTGTTTGCAGAACAAATCTTCATAAAATTATATCTTCCTAAATAAAGGAAGAATAAGAATAATAAAGGGAGTCTCTTTATTCTAAAAAGTCTCCTTAGTGCCAAGAATATGATTGAAATGTACTGAGCTTTCTTCTTATGCTTGTATTGCAAGTGTTCCTCTGATACTTTTTTGTTTCCCGTTGCCTTTTTTGGCCACATCTGTGATGCTTTTGTCTTTAGTTTTGTGGGTTTTTTGCACATACAGTACCAACAATTTCAAAATTGCTTTTGGCCACCAGGAGAATCCATCTTGTTGCATTACAGAACAGCACCAGAGCAACCTCTGCATGAATTAGAATGGTAATTTCTTCTGTTTCTATGGAATCTTAACTTCATGCTGTGTTTACAGTGAATTCTCACTATGCCTCCAAACCCACAGATTTTGGACTCAATAGCTTTGATATAAAACTACTCTTACTGTTTTCCTTTAATGTATGGCAGGGTCCTTCGAAATTGAGGACAAAATTCCAAAGACATTGATGTTGTCAGATTAAACACCAAATTCATGTGTCCAGGATAATTCATAACATTCATCTTCCAATCTTTGGGATTTTTCCTCTCTGGAAGTTAGCATTTATACATGAGATTGAAGACTCCTTTTCTTTGGTAGTCTGTAATTTGCACATTCTATGACTTTTAGGCTTGGAGTACTGATGTAAGGGATTTTTATGCATTTTTATGCAGGTGCTGTAGGAGGGAGCTGGGCTGTGTAATGGTTCTTCTTATGGCTTATCTGTGTTTGCAGGACACGAAGCCTGGGAGTTTGTCTTCTAACCAAGAAGACATTTTCCTAGTTGGTAGTTTGATTCCTTTTCTCCAGAGCAAAGGAAACCTGAGGTTTTTTTTGAAGATACTTTAGTACCTTGCAAATACTATCGTGAAGTATTCAATACCATTCTCTACTTTGTCATGTGACACTGGATTGTCATAATCCACAGCCATTGGCAATCTGCTTTGCTAAAAAAGTTTTCAACTGCAATATTAATTTAATCTGAGGAGAAAATTAACATATGATTTTTCATTTCCATAGATTTAAAAGAAATTTTTCCCTCCTATGCCACACTAAAATAAATTTCAGATGAAATCTGAAAGCAGTCGTGGACATAAGTGTGGCTTGTTTATGATATTTTTGTTATTAACAAAACAATTTAAGTCCCTCACCATTTAGGAATGGAAATATTTAGGTGCACAATATGCTCTTTCTCTTTTACTATTGGTATCACAAAATATCTGTTATAACTAAGTATAAAGGATAGTAGGGCAGAGTACTTCAGGGACTTGGATCCACAGCTGTAGATGCAGTTTTGTAAAATACAGAAATATGTATAACAAAAATAAGTACTCCATATGTGTGACATCTCTATTGAAAAGTAGCCATGCATGTAATCTCTCATACTCACTGCATTTGTTACTCAGATTAGAACAGACAGGTAAAATATTTCATTTTGTTTTACTGCAATCAGAAAGCAATATCATCTTTCTCATCACACAACTGGCAGGGGAAGAATTAAGTTGTATGTAGCTGATTCAATTCTTAGTGACAGAGCTACAAAAGAAATACATGAATAAAACATTGCTATAAATGCACTAGCATCAAAGCTACCTTTGTATCACGTAGAGGGGTTTATACTCTTAAACTGTGTAAAAATAATCTTTTAAAATCTTTTTTGAAAGCTGAACTTTAATAAAAAGACTATGTTTTTTACTGTATTTTTAAACTCTGTTTACCTCTTCGAGACTGAAATTTTGGATTGTGATTTGAGAAAAATGCTATTTCTTTAAAAAGATAACAAAAAAAGAAAATACAGTCATTTATTTGTGAGTTCTCTTTTTGAGAACAGTGGATTCTTTGGCTGCCTGAAGTGAAAAGACTTGCTCCACAAATTTGTTGAGCAGCTATATTGTTTTTTGATATCTTGAGCAGTGGGTGGGGGTGAGCCTTCTCAGTGTGGTTTGAAAGAACACTTAATATAGTATATGCAGGAGTTCAGGTCTCATAATCTCATTTTAATTCTGCCCCAGCCTCTGCTGTGTAGCTCTCCACTTGTTGCCTGATTTCTTTGTGCTTTCATTTCTCATTTGTGTGTCTTTGCCTAAGTTTTAGATTGTAGTATAGGATAGATCAGCATGTAATATAATGCAGATCAGCACTCCTATGGCTTAGGTGCATCATGGGGTAGGTAGTACATTTTTCAGAAGTAATTTCACTAGGTGATTGTGCAGAGACCATTTTAAAAGGTGCTAGAAACTGGACAAAATATAATATAGCATCCATTCAAATGTGATAAAACCCTTCATATTATAAAACCAAGATCATCTCTGAGTTGCTTTCCTATTGCTACTGATCAAAATTAAATTTGCACCCATGTAAATTTATATATTCTGTATATTATATATACGCATTATATATAGGTGTGTGTACATATTATTTCCTTACAGATAACTTATTTTAGTCTTTTACGTTACTCTACTTTTTAAATTATTCTCTGGATCCATTGCCACAGCTGGGCAGTTAGGGTTTTGACATAAGAGATGGGAAATACCCTGATGGAGATCTACAACCTAGTTTAGTCAAAGCAATATGTTATGCAGCATGTCTTCACTTTTCAAATGCCAGAGTGGGAAAGTGCACAACTGGTCATTGTGCTGCTATAACTCTCTGAGTCGGATGAAAAACGTTATTATCCATTGTTCTCAGGACAGAATCATAGAGTGCCTTAGGTTGGAAAAGGCTTCTAAGATCACTGAATCCAACCATTAATCCAGGACTATCAGTGGACTAATGTCCAATCTAAGCCACCCGTGGTGCAACTGGAGGCCATTTCCTCTTGTTCTGTCAATTGCTCCTTGAAAGAAGATACTGAGCCTCACCTGGCTACACTCTCCTTTCAGAGAGCTGTAGAGAGCAATAAGGTCTCCCCTGAGCCTACTCATCTTCAAGCTAAGCAACCTCAGTTCCCCCAGCTGTTTCTCACAGGACTTGTGCTCCAGACCCTTCCCCAGCTCTGTTGCCCTTCTCTGGACACTCTCCAGTGCCTCAGTGTCTGTCTTGTAGTGAGGCGCCCAAAACTGAACACGGTTTTCGAGGTGCAACCTCACCAGGGTTGAGTACAGTGAGATGATCCCTGTGCTAGTCCTGCTGGCCACACTATTGCTGAGACAAGCCAGGGTGCCACTGGCCTTCTTGGCCACCTGGGCACAGCTGGGTCATGTTCAGCTGCTGTTGACCAGCACCCCCAGGTCCTTTTCTACCAGGCAGCTTTCCAGCCTCTCTGCCCCAAGGCTGTAGCGCTGCACAGGGTTGTTGTGACCAAAGTGCAGGACCTGGCATTTGGCCAAGTAGAACCTCATCCAGCTGACCTCAGCCCACTGATCCAGCCAGTCCAGATCCCTCTGGACTTTTCTACCCTCCCTCAGATCAACGCTCCTGCCCAGCCTGGTGGTGTCTGTGAACTGACTGAGGGTGCACTCAATGCCCTTGTCCAGATCATCAGTAGAGATATTAAACAGGCCAGGACTGGCCCCAGTACAGAGCTTTGGGGAACACCACTTGTGACTGGATGTCAGCTGGATGTAACTCTGTTCACCACCACTCTCTGGGCCCAGCCATCAGCTGGCTTTTTAACCCCAAGAATAGTGCAACCATCCAAGTTATGAGCAACCATGTTCTCCAGGATAATGTTGTGGAAGACAGTGGCAAAGATGTTACTGAAGTCCAGGTAGGCAACATCCACAGCCTTTCCTTCACACACCGATCAGGTAGCCCTATAAAGGAAGGAGATCAGGTTGGCCAAGCAGGACCTGCCTTTCAAAACCCGTGATGGCAGGACCTGCTCCCCTGGCTGTTGTACACATGGCACTCAGGATGATCTGCTCCATGACGGTCTCTGGCAGAGAGGCCAGACTGACCGGCCTGTAGTTCCCTGGATCTTCCTTCTGGCTTTTCTTGTCACATTGGCCAACGTTCAGTCAACTGGGATCTCTCCAGTCAGCCAGGACTGCTGGTAAATAATGGAATGTGGCTTGGTGAGCACTTCTACAAGCTCCCTCAGCATTCTTGGGTGGATCCTATCCAGCCCCATTGATCTGTGTGTCTAAGCTGCTTGCTGACCATTTTCCCTTGGATTTTGGGGGCTTCATTCTGCTCCACTCCCTGTCTTTACAGTTCAAGGGGCTGGTATCCAGGCAAAAGGCCTTATACTTATAAGACTGAGGAAAAGAAGGTATTAAATACCTCAGCCTTTCCCTCAAGTACTACTAAAAGCAAAATATAACACAGACACTCCCACACCCTCCTATCCCATATAAATTATTTTATAACAGAATTAAACATGCTCATTTGTTACTAACGTTTATTTATTCAGGGTAGGCCCAACGCTCAAGCAGACAGGTTTTATTTTGGGGAGCTGGAGCCGCATTTGCATTAATATACATTCACACTTCTGTCCAGCAGTAAAGAAATTCAGTACATAGATGTGCTGACCCTTAACATGTGCGAGGAAAGCCCTGTGCAAATGCAAACAGGGTCCTGTAGGTTTGATCTGGTGAAATGTTTGTATCTCAGGTATAAACTGTGCCTACTCTAGGGTAGCATGAGCTTGCTGTTCTTTGGTTTAGTAGATCCTCTGTGGTAAAGTCAAAATATCCATGTTGCCATAGTACTATGTAGGTGCTTTCTTTTTTTCCTGGCATTCAGCTCTGTGACCTATTTTCATTTTGTGTGTGGTTTTTTGGCGTTTTGTGACTTGCCACCACATAGCCATCCTCATAAAAGGTCTCTGTCCCTTCCAAAAAAAACCCCCATACTATGCTTTGAATGAAATGTGAGCTAGGAAGGAGAGTTATTTGAAATATTATGAAGTTTATTTCTCTAACTCAAATGATGCTAGCCTCATTTTAATGAAAAGGAATATATTCCAAACTGAGTGTTTATGTCCATGTAAATGGTAATGGGCAAGTTGTGAACAGCATATCAAAGTCTGTAGTGGTGATATTGTCAGGATCAATGAAGCCTCAGCCAAAGCCATATCATATTAGATTGTCCTAAAATGTCATTAAAGAGCAATGTAATTTTCTTTCTTTCTCCATTTTGTCACTCCTGTGGCCGAGATATGTCTGAATAAAAGCTTTAACAATTTGTTAATGTAGCTTCATTTACTGTTTCCATAATTCAGTGCTTAAAACATCTTAATCACCTGTGTGTTGCAGTGGGGATCCTGAAACACGCATATATCAAACCAGGAGTCCCGTGGAAAGGAAATATATATGGACAGACAGATTCTTGCTAGATGTTTCAGAGGTGTTTATTTCTCCAGCCGCATGGCCGGAGCTCTGCCGAGGAACTGTTCCAGTCACGGGACCAAGGGTCCTTCTGCCCGCGCAGGGGAACACAAACCAACCAACGGGAATGAGGCTGAGCAGGGACAGGGAAACCCCGTGTCTGTGCCCTCAGGGCCCCTCTCCCAGGGCTACACGGCGGGGGAGGGACCCCAACACCTCACCCGTTTTATTTTAATAAAAGGAGAATGAAAACAACTGGATAAACATAACAAGAACAGTTTCAAAACAAAACAAGCCACCCTCCTGAGTCTTTAAATGTCCAAACAGATTCTCTGGAACATCTTAGGGCTGACAGAAGGGAGACAGAATTCTCTGAGCATGCTTTGTGGGGAAACTGAGGCAGGAGAGGGTTTAACTTCTTCCCTCCCCCTTTTCATCCCCCACTCGGCATTGGAAAGGGATTTTTGGGGAAACAATTGGCAAAAGCATGGTTTTGTGAGGGAAACCATGGATGAAAAAACGGATTGGGAATACACTGGGGGTAATAGGACATAGGGTAAAAGGGAAAGGTGGGATTAGGAAAGGGAAACTGTAGGGGGGGCTTACAATGGAGATATTGTCTAACATGACTACGATTTTTTGCATATATACTGCCTTTTACAGGAACACCATCAGGCCCCGTGACCTGCGATGCTTGTAACCCTTTTCTACCTCGTATAATTTTGAATTCTACCACCTCTCCATCTCCCAAGCTTGGGATGCATTTTCCAGGGTTATTCTTTTTAATAGCAGTTCTATGCACGAATATGTCTTGCTGGTTGTCACACCTTGTTATAAAACCATAATTTTGCTTAACATTATACCATTTTACTATCCCTAAGGTCTTAGTTACTATGATCTTTTCCTTTTTCCGAGTGGCTGCTGTTTTCTGTCTCGCTGCGTCTTTGCTCTCTCCTTTGGTCGCTCCCGTGTTGGAATTGTCGGGGCTGCTGGTGCCTGCGCGCTCTTCCCGGGGTCGCGTTCGGGGCTGCGCGGGCCGGGCCGGGCCGCGCCGCTCAGTTCTCCGTGCGTCGCCTCCTCTGGTCGCAGCTTCGCTGCCACTGCCGGGTGCTGCACCCACATCTCGGCCAGGCCCCCGAGCGACGACTCCCCCGCGCCCTGCTCCAGCGCGTGTTTCGGTTCGGCGCGGCTCCATTCCACCGCCACTGCCGCCCGCACGCCGCCCGCGCGCCGCCCCTCTCGGTCGGGCATTCCCGGGGCTCGCTCCACCACGCGCTGCGCAGGGCCGGGCGGGCACCGCCAGGTCCCGCCGCTCCCGCCGCTCCCCGCTCCACCACCGACACTGCGGCTCGCGTGGCTCCGCCCGCACGCGGGAACTGCCTCGCTGCTGCTCGGAGAGCGCTCGGTGCACGTGGCCTGGGCCGCACGGTCCCTGAGCCAGGCTTCCCTTCGCCAGGACACAGCTGACATTGCTCAACTCGGTAACTAAATAATATTCACGAAAATATTCTTCCATCGGCATATATTTTGACTCCAGTATTAACTGTGTCCAAACGGTTTTCCAAAAGCCCTTGGTAAGAATTAAATCCCAAGAAACATAGAAAAAGTTCTTAAACAACCATGCCAGGAAGTGTTTCAGTTCTTTTTGAGCTTGAATCAAGCTAAAATTTACAAATCGTTGTTCAAGAATCATTTTAAGTTTAAGATAAATGTCCATATGCGGCTCTGAGAGCCAAGAGTCTTCCCACGGTTCCTCCATAGTTTAGATATGGAATAGCAAAGCAAAACCAAGAAGAGGAATCCAAAGTTTCCAGAGTTTACTCACACAAATCAGTTGCTTAGGGATCGGGGATCATTCTGCTCTCAATTCTCCACCATTTGTTGCAGTGGGGATACTGCAACACGCATATATCAAACCAGGAGTCCCGTGGAAAGGAAATATATATGGACAGACAGATTCTTGCTAGATGTTTCAGAGGTGTTTATTTCTCCAGTCGCATGGCCAGGGCTCAGCGGTGGAACTGTTCAATCACGGGACCAAGGGTCCTTCTGCCCGCGCAGGGAACACAAACCAACCAATGGGAATGAGGCTGAGCAGGGGCAGGGAAGCCCCGTGTCTGTGCCCTCAGGGCCCCTCTCCCAGGACAACATGGCAGGGGAGGGACCCCAACACCTGTGTGTGCCTAATGGTGATGTCTAGATGCTGTAGGAAATATGTTGCTTCAAGGCCAAGTGAAGAGACTCGTAGTGCACATAAACCAGAAACCTGGTTGTGTCCATCTGCACAGGCCAAGGGCACTCATCCTACCTGTCCCTGAAAGCACAACGGTGGGCGCTTATCTGGGAGCAAAAGCTGCAGCTCCAGCTGGGGGGTCTGCACCATCTATCCCAGCAGTGGCAGATGCCTCCACCCAGATGGAGCTGCTGAGGGAGAGACTGCAGTGCAGAGCTCAGACTGCAGAATGTGCCTGGACCTTTCCCCTGGGGAAGGGATAGGCATCAGACCTCCCTTCGAAAGGTATAGCAGGCTGGGGGGTCCTCCTGCAGCAGGTGGCTGAGCTGCCGGAGGGGATGAGAGGGCTGCATAACATTTGGGAGGCCAAGAAGGAGTAAAGTAGCTGGTTCCAAGTGCAATCTGCAGCAGACTCACAGCCCATGGCAAATCAGCCACAAACTCCCCCATCGGCAGAGAAGAATCTGGGAAGACCTTCCAGCACCTTCCACTACCTAAAGGGGGCCTACAAGAAAGCTGAAGAGGGACTTTTTACAAGGGTATGTAGTGATAGACAAGGAGGAATGGGTTCAAACTGAAAGAGGGTAGATTTAGATATTAGGAAAAATCCTTTACTGTGAGGATGATGAGGTACTGGAACAGTTTGGCCAGAGAACCTGGGGATGCCCCATCCCTGGAAGTGTTCAAAGCCAGGTTGAATAGGGCTTTGAGCAGCCTGGTCTAGCGTAAAGTGCCCATGGTAGGGAGGCTGGAACTGGATGACTAACTTTAAAGATCCCTTCCAACCCAAATCGTTCTATGATTTTATTAATGTGGACATCATTGGCCTTCTGCAGTTAAATGGATAAATTCTGCATTTATTATCTAGAAAAAATACACAGTGAAACATAATTGTCATTGGAACAACACTTATGTTCATTAGGAGCATGGATAATACAACCACATTAGAAAACCTGACAGATATTTTTCAATCTATTGCCATAAATGCAGAATTTGTGTTACTCATTGAGAGTAAGTTTAAAATTATCAAACTGGGATTTTTATAGGTGGGTTTGCATAGGTATGATGATTGCAGCTGAATTGTCAGTAAGAATTTCTGTGAATAAGATGATGGCATTTGGTGTGCCTAGACTTTGAGCAGTACCTTTTTGCTGGCACCTGCTTCATTATGACTGAAGTTAAAACTGTCACAGCTGCTTCAGATTTAGTTCTTGTTTTATTATTCATTCCTTCTTAACTGAGGTTTTTTTCTTGTGGACTGGTGGCTGCAAGGTGATGATAAATATGCAAGTGAATGTGAACAGTGAGTGAGGACAATGACTTGAATGCTCCCATATTTTAACTCTGCTCTTGTAGGAACTTACCAGTAATGGGTTGGCAGTTTGTCATTTCTGTATGTGGTGGGACAGTTTTGAGGGACAACTTTCAATTGCAGCGTCGACTTCAACACTTCTGCAGCTTCTTTATAGCTGTTTTCAGAGGCTTGGAGAAGGAGGCTAATTTGAAGGAGCATCAAAACCTGAAGTCCAAGTATTTCCTCTGTGCTCTGGCAGGTAGAATCAGCAGGAGTAGAAGAGTAGTTTAAAATAAGTGTAGTTGGCATTATCTAGAAAGTTTTATTGCAAAATAATTTTCTGTCATCTGTCTGGCAATTAACATGTACTGCTAAACATACAGCTCTATCATGGATTTGAAAAATGATATTCTAGGTTTCTTTTGATGACCCCAGTAGGTTTATGCTCTACATGAAGCTCAGAAAGAATGTATAGATTGTATTGATCAAAAACGAATTGTGAAAAAATGTGTCAGCTTAAGAATTTGAAATACTGTGTCTCTCCTTTTAGTCCCTGCTGCCTTTTTTCTTTTCCTTTTTTCTCATTCCCTGCCTTTTGAGGGAGAGGGTGGAATATAATTAACAAGACTGGACAAGTTTGTGTAATTAAAAGCCCCAAATGTGAAACATACTTTATCAGTTCACTTCTTTGTTAGAGTTCAATTCTAAAGCTGAAGCATGTGAGATTACTCCTGCAAATTAGCATTATGGCCAGCATTTGTAAAAGCATTTATAGCGGACAGCTCATGTATTTTCATGAGTGTTCAATAACTGGTCTCCAGCATGGGACAATCAACCAAGTATTCTATTCCATCCTTCTTTCCACCCCATTTCTTTTAGTGGGAGTGGATTCGCTTAAAAATTATCTTTTAAAGCTTACTTGCTATAGATAGTAGAGAGGAATCAAGGGTAAACTTGCTGTGACACTGTCTGAACTTAGGATGACATTTTCTGTTGTTCCTGACAACAGAAAAATCAAATGCTGTATAAAGTTTGGTGGCTTTAAAAAGACACAATGATATGCATTTCTGCATTTGGTTCAGCTGCTGGCTCCTTTTTTTTGTCACCCTGTGGCCTTGCCAAATGTAGGTTTCTGGTGAAGGCTAGTCTACTCCATCTTAATGAACAAAATGCTGGTAAAACTGAGACAAATTTGATAGCTTATGCCACGTATTTGTCGTAGGAATCACAACTAATAAATTGCTGATACCTATTTTGGTTTTGAGGATTAGTGGAAATTAGATCTTCTGTATATTTCTGTTGTTCTGGCATTAATGATTCTGGCAATTGGTATCCTCAGTGAAGCTGCATAAAGAGGTAGAATTTAGCTCAAACATTCTTGACTCAACCTTGCAGTAATACTAAGTCAAAACAGCAAAGTCTTTCATGTTTGCTTTGATGCTTTTGAAAGGAAGTGGTTTGACCTTACTCAGAAATACTTCATTTTGCATCTACACAAAATCCATGAGTTGTTATAGAACATTCGAAGTCTACTGAATCCATGTTTTCTTCAAAAAAAAAACCAAAACCCTTGGTAAAATTTCAGACATCACTGTCTAGTTTTCATGTAGTTAGTAGTTTCATGTTGCTAGTAGTTAGCAAACTTCTAGAGAAGCTGGTTTCATTACTTTCCTTTTTAATGATCATGTGCTTCTGCACTGGTATAGTAAGAAGAATAATAATAAAGCAAGAAGCAAGGGGAAATGTAAATAGCCATAATAGTCAAGCATGCACACTCAAATATGCAAGCCTGTTTTACTGAGCAAAACAATTAGCAATTGTTGACTTCAGAAAGTGATGCAATTTGAAATTAATTTTGCACTTCATCTCATTTCAAAAGGCTTTTGTCTCTTTCCAGATATTAATTCCTGAGGAAATGTTTAGGTAGGCCTGACACTTTAAAAAAATCAGACAGACTTTAGCAACAGTCCCCATTGTACTTTGTGGGGGAAAGTACTGGCTTTTATCTATAAACCTGTTTTATGAACATGTATTAAATATTAATAAAAATTACAATCATTTTAAATGTATTTACATGTTGTATAAGCACTTGGAAATAGGGTTATCTCCTATCCTTAAGTCAGAAGATGTGTCTGCACATAGCTACAGAAACAGAAGCCTAGGCCTCCTTTTGCCTCAAGTATCCTTGTAGCTAACAATTTTTTGATTCTCTCCTTCACTTATCTCAAGAAATTTCTACAGGTTCTGTTCTGAGAAATCTGCTGGCACCAGTGATGAGAGCTGCCCACTCATACATGTAAGCTCAGTTTGTGGAAGGAGGGACACTGGGGTTTTTAAGAGTTTTTGTTTTGGTTTGTTTTTTTCTGTGGGCAAGTTACAACCCCCAACCTATAAAAAGTAAACCTGAATAATGCACTATTATTGAAAAAAATAAAAAGTTGGGAGCCTTGGGTTTGGAGGCTTTTTTTCTCCATGAAAAAACACTGGGATTTTTGCAGGAGTAGCTTTACCAGGTATTTAGACACTATTCATCAAAAAATTATATTTAATTAAAAAAAATAAAAAGGCATGCAGATCTCCTTGTGAAAAATTGCAAAAAAGTAATTTTTGTCTTTATTCGTGATTCTATAGATAAGTTTATTGTGGGCTATGTTTTTATTTAATTTATATACATCATACTCTTTCATAGACATCATGTTCATTGTTTATCCAAAGTTACTCAAACAGGCTATATAAAGTAGATGTCATTGTAAGTGGAAGTAATAATCAGAACTGGATGTTGCAGGAAGGATCATCAGGTAAAATATGCACATAGTCCATTAGAGTGTTTTCTGTGGGAAAATGGATGGCAGAACTTTCTCCTTGCTGCTAATATAGGCTTGTGTGTCATACCTAACACATAATACAATTACAATCTCTACTTGCAGATCTAAATGTGATGTAACTTATATTATTCTATTTAAAAACAGTCTTTATTTTAGGGGTCTTACACCTACCACCCCATTTGTTCTTGATCCCATAAAAATAAAGTCCTGGAGAGTCCAATGTTGTTTCATGCTCTTAAAACAACAAAAAACCTGCTATTGGTGTACAGATGGCATCAAAAACTGAAAACAGCTTTCAAGAATCCTTCAAGGACAATTACTTCTAAGCCTTTATGAAAATAAGAAAAAGCAACTTTCTCAACCTCATTTTTTCTGGCCAATAATTAGAAGATTTAGAGCTGCCAGCCAGGTGGGTTTAGCTGTGACATCTGGAAGTATAGCTTCTTTCTTAATTTTATTCTCTGCTAATCAAGTGTTTCTGAACCTCTTTGAAAATTGTGTTGCTTTTTTTTACAGAGTAAACCTATGCTGCCTTATTTCCTCTCCTTTTTGTCCTTGTTCCCCTCCAAACAAACAAAGCCTTAGCATCGCAGGAGGAAGAAAAAAACTTTTGTAGAACTTGGTTTTCTTTTTTATAAGGTTTTACTTTATGTTTCAAGTGAGCAGTGTAAGCCTCACCACATTTTCCTCCAAACAGAAGGAAGATAGGCCTTAAAAGAAAAATAAAAACCCACTAACTTTGTTTGCTCCTTAAATTAAAACCAGAAATTCCCAATACCACTACTTGCTAATGAAAATGATACTTATAATGTAGAATTCTCTCTTTGGAGACGACTCAGAGAAACCAAGTACTTTGAGGCAGATATTAGTCATGGCACTTGACAAGCCAATAGGAAGTACCAATAAACTATGATGTGACACTAGTATGAAAGTGTCCATTCAAGCTGTTTGGTTAAAGTCTGTTTCTGTGAGCTGAATCTGGTCATTCACAAAGACAGTAATATGTTACAGAATCATAGAACATCCTGAGCTGGAAGGAACACATCAGGATCATCGAGTCCAGCTCCTGGCCCTGCACAGGACACCCCAAGAGTCACACCATGTGCTGAGAATGTTGTTCAAATGCTTCTCAAACTCTGTCAGGCTGGTGCTGTGACCACTTCCCAGGGCAGCCTGTTCCAGTGCCCAACCACCCTGTGGGTGAAAAATCTTTCCTGATATCCAACCTAAACCTCCCCTGACTCAGCCAATGGGAAGTAGGACAGCATGAACAAAACTCCAAATCACAAAGCTTCCCAAGTGAGTTCCAGTCAGAGTCTGCACCAAAACATAACAAACCTCCATGCATTCAGTCTTGAATCACATTTGAATTACATCACAGATCAGTGCTGCTCTTGCTTGTGAGTGCTATGGAGAAGATTGCCAGGTGTTCCTTTCTCATAGGAGAGAGAAATCTACCAGTTTTTCAAACTGTTTATCAAGATCCCCATCCAAACCATACCTGATTTATCCTGGCACACCTGTAAACTTCCTCTCCATTGCACATGGCCCAGCATGAGAGAGACCACCTGCTTCTGCCCTGCACGGTTGTTGCCTTCCCGGATTAATCATTCTGGGCAGCTGAGGTGCAACATGCATGCACAAACCTGCCCTATTGTGTACCAAAGTCTTGACTGCAGTGCAGTATGCCCGAGGAGATAGGATAGCTGTTTTCCCTGATGCTGAATGACAGCCACCGAAGTCTAGGGGATAAATGAGTTTGAAGAACCCTTGAAAAGAAGAGCACATTTTGGGGCAGGTTTTATCTTGCTGCTGAAACAAGTATTGAGGCTCTTTTGTCTATCCCTGGGGATCGGCATTCATTTGCTGCATGGGTACTCCTCACTGGAGCAATGCTTTTGACCTTGATGTTCACAGCACTCACCTCCAGCCATTCCCTGCCAGGACCATTGCCTACTGCTCCCGCTAGCTGCCTTCCCCGCCAGTTGTTCTTTCTCCCTCTGTCTGCTGCTTTGCTCCATCAGCCAGTCTGCCGTTATCTCCCCATCTGTTCTTTTCCACTCTTGCTGTTCTCTCGTCCCCAGCCACATTTCTTTGCAACTCCTATAGGGTTTCAGTTCTTTTAGAAAGGATACACTTATATTGATCCACCTGGAGCCTTCCTTTTATTTATTTTTTTTTTAAGAGGAAAGGCTCAACACCTTCTTATTATTGTTTTAGTATAAACTCATTTTTCCATCAACCGTGAAGGCTACTGCATTCTTTTACGGTAACTTATCCAATCTAAATTAGTAGACAGGTTAGCTCTTTATGCTTTCTAGATACATTTTCCCCAATTTACCATTTAGTTATGTTTAACAGGAATCTTGCCAAGAGTTGCAAGGATTGCCCAATCCATGTGTGAATCGAGTTTGATCAGCTGAAGCTTTTGATCAATTGCACGCAGTTTCCTTTAGTGACCAAGATCGGCACAGACCTAGCAAACTCCCCACTGAAGTTTCCAGGGAGAGCCTGATACCATGTCTGAAGATCTCCAGAGGAGAATAGAAATTTACTTCATGTCTCCTGTGCAGAAGACTGATCATGCATCCCAGTGGGATGACTGATTTTTTTTATTTAAGAGCAGAACCGCGGTTCATGTACATTCATTTTGTGATGCATTGTAGTTAGGTCCTGTTTTGTGGAATCTCCAACAATCAAACCTTTGCCTAATTTCTGTCCTGAATTTGTGCAAGTTAGCATTCCTGTGTTTCTGCAGTGTGTTATACACATTTTTAGGAGAGCTGCGGCTTTTAGAGTATTTCTCTGTTTATTTGAGTGCCTTTTGAATTATGTTCATGGCCTCCAAAATGCTTGTAATCCCTCCCAGCTTAGTGTGATCTCTGAATTTAATAAAACATACTCCTTGTTCCATCATCTAGCTCACTGATAAAAATAATAAATAGTACCATATTGAACATCGTCTCCTGTGAACTTCACCCAAGTAATCCTTGCATTTCTCAGTGATTAGATGCTGTTACCAGTAGCTGTAAGCCTGTTTTAGTGTTGTTTGCCTTAGACCACGTCTTTGGTTTTGCCTGTGAGGATATCATTTAGTAACTGGCTTATTTGTTCACTCCGTTTTTTAACCTGTAAGATTCTTTCATTTTCAAGCATGCTGTTTCAGTATTTTGGAATAAAACTTGCACTCTGGGTTTTTTTTTTACTCTAGGATTCAGCACTGTACGTCTTTCCTTTAGTCCCAAGCTGATATATTAGCGGATGTGCACTCGTGCTGGTTTGCAGCTGTAGGAACAAGGGTCTCATATGGCACAATGGAGTGCTTCCACCTGTTTGTGTCTTTGATTTGCTTTTAAAATGTAAATTGCTGCTATGTTTAGCAGAGCTGTTCAGTGCATCTTAGCAATTAAAGCTGACACTATTGTATGCAAGTGCCAGATGAATTCTTTTTACTACACAGTAAATGATGTCAGTATCAGATGTAATAGGTGGGTATGGTGTACTTGTTTGTGGCATCCTTCTCATTTTGAGTCTAAGTGAAAATGAGAAGTAGTGAGCATATGATTGATGAATCTATTTTTCCTTCCTGTAGATGTCTCGGTTTTGAAAGACAGGTGTCTGCTAAGGAAGGCAGAGGCCCCCCTTGAAGTGGCAGATATAACCCCTTTTCCCTCCAAGTTATTATATTCTGAAATCAAGGGCCTTTAGGCAAAGATGTGGGAAATAGGAATAACAGTTCTTTACTCTCTCTATATATATGTATATAACCAGTCAAACAAAACAACAACAACTATGGCAGTAACAGCAATCACAAACCCAGTCCCAGCCTTCTCGGCTGTCAGGCTATTTCCCCTCGGGTGCAGTTCCGCTCGCAGCCGGCAGGGGCGCTGGCGGCTCCCGGTGAGCAGGGCAGGTGCGATGGTTCCCCCGCGGCTGCAGGGGGCGCTCTGGAGTGAGCTCGGGAAACACGCGGCACCGGTGCCCTGGGATCCCGGGAAGGGATGGAACAAAGGCTTCACAAACCCCTGGGCAGCCGATCCCGGACTCTCAGGAACAGCGGCTGAAGCGGCAGGGACGGACGCAAATCCCGGGTGGCAGACGAGATGTATCCAGATGGGAGAAACCCACGGAGGCCCAGGCAGGCAGGGCGAGCAGGGCTACAGCGTAGCGGAAGCTCAAAGCAGCAG